>NC_055986.1:156571461-156876461 GCF_018446385.1 Zingiber officinale
TCTTGACTTGGAAGAACCTCCAAGAACCTTCAAGAACTGGCGCTCTCGAGCTTGAGAAGAGCTATGGAGGAGCTGGTGAAGATCTGAAATGAATCGGTGAAGAAGTGCCGAAGACAACGCTCGCCTGCGGCTCAAATACGGCTCAACGGTCGGATCCCAATCGATTCGATTATTCCCAATCGATCGGGGAGGCTTTGGATCGATCCACGGATCGATCCAGAGCACCTCTGTGCTATGGAAAAATGCCTGGATCGATCCACGGATCGATCCAGCGTTTATCGCGCGAAGCAGCAGCGTCCCAATCGATCCACTGATCGATTGAGACCTCTGGATCGATCCACTAATCGATCCAGAGGCTTTCTGTTCGCTGGGAAAGGTCTGGATCGATCCAGCACTTGGTTTTTGCCCAAAACCAAGTCCCAAACCTCCCAAACCAACATCCGGTCAACCTTAACCTGTTGGTACGTCATGCCTAGCATCTAGTCACTCCCTTGACCTGCTAGGACTCCCTCACCAAGTGTCCGGTCAATCCCTTTGACCCACTTGGACTTTTCTTTCATGCCAAGTATCCGGTCACTCTCTTGACCTACTTGGACTTTCACCTAGCTTCACTCACTAGGGTTTTCAATCTGCCTAGCTTCACTCACTAGGTCTTTCACACTGCCTAGCTTCACTCACTAGGTCTTTCACCTGGCTTCACTCACCAGGACTTTCACCTGGCTTCACTCACCAGGATTTCCATCTGCCTAGCTTTACTCACTAGGACTTTCACCTGGCTTCACTCACCAGGATTTCCATCTGCCTAGCTTCACTCACTAGGACTTTCACCTGGCTTCACTCACTAGGACTTTCACCTGGCTTCACTCACTAGGACTTTCACCTGGCTTCACTCACCAGGATTTCCATCTGCCTAGCTTCACTCACTAGGACTTTCACCTGGCTTCACTCACCAGGATTTCCATCTGCCTAGCTTCACTCGCTAGGACTTTCACCTGGCTTCACTCACCAGGGTTTCCTTCCAGTCAAGTATACCTACTTGACTCTTCTTCATTCACACTGATCAGTCCCTGATCAGAATCTCCCCATATGAACAACTGCACCTGCATTGTCCATGTGTCTACATGTATTGTCAAACATCGAAACTATGACCAAGACTCAAGCTTGGTCAAACCAGTCAACCTTGACCTAAGAGATATTGCACCAACAAGCTCTCCCTTTTTGATGTTTGACAATACCTTTAAGTTTGGACCATTCTGAGTTAAGCTAATCCCATAGCCTTAACTCCATTCATGCCAAAGTATGAATGTTGGTTCCCTTCATTCTCCCCCTATGACCTCCCCCATAGGTAATGAAGGCCTAACTTAAACCACACATTCTCCCCCTATTGGCACACATCAACCCGTGCCTCAATTTTAGGCACACTTCAACAAATGCCCCATTGTTGAAAAACTCTCCCCCTGAAGAGTTGCTCATCGTTGTTCACAACTTCACTCGTTGTGACCAACACGATATTGAAGGACTCATTCCCTTCATTTATCCTTAACCCTACATTTTTCCTCAATGTAGGCAAATGCCCATCCTTGAGCATTATCCACTTAACGGAAGGTTAACCACCTTCCAAGGTTTATGAAAAAATAATTTTCATGCCTTTAAAGAGTCCCTCCCCCTAAAGACATGGTGGTAACTTCTGTCATTGCACCAACAATGACTTGGAATCCCTAATCCTTTAGGAAACCCAATTTTAGAAGTTTTGAGGTTCAAATATTCAAAATTTGAAACAAACCTCAACCTAAACTTCAACTTAGCCTTTCTTAACCAATCCATCCTTGTTTTCCACACGAAAACACCCTTTTTATGTATACAAATGTATTTTGAGGGGTTAGGAATGGTTACCTAGACTAAAATAGGTTCAAAATGCTGAAAATAAGCTTTCCCAGCCAAAATCAGCATCTTCAATCGATTGGAGTTGGGTTCCAATCGATTGAACCCTGCTGAATCGATCCACTGATCGATTCAGTCTTCTTGGATCGATCGGCTGATCGATCCAGCGAGCTTCTGCTCGCGAGAAATGCCTTCTCAATCGATCGACTGATCGATTGAGGCACTCCAATCGATCCACTGATCGATTGAGGCACTCCAATCGATCCACTGATCGATTGGAGGCCTGAAATTGCTGAAATTCCATTTCAGCCAATTTCAGAAACCCCTAAAAAATTCTACAAAATTCCAAAAATCGTAAAAATTTGTGTAGACATTATTTAGGGTATACTTTATCATGGAAAAATAATTTTCTAAGAAAATACTTCATATTTTCAAAGATTGACACAAACTTGAAAACTTGCAAAAACTTTAGTGTTTTCTTCAAGTTTGTGTCTAACTATTCAATGATGATTACTATCAAAAGATAGCCTTCACCAAGGTTTTCCAAAAGCATTTTAAAAATATTTTTTCAAATCCAATATCCCACCATGTTCCTTGGGCTTAATGCACATGACTTGTACATTAGCTTTCCCAATGATGGGAAAACACATAACTATGTGTTTTGATGAACTTAAAACTCAAAAGAATGCACTAAATCAACATATTGAGTTTTGTTCATCATCCTAACATCTCACTTGTATCTAATGTGCACTAAAACACATTCAAGTCATCTTATAGGTCTTTGTGAGATGTGAGATTTTGGTTTTGCCCTATTCTAGGGATCATGCATATCTATCTAGGCATTTTAGAGATAGTAGACATCCACCTAGGATGTCACTTGTTAATAAGTGTTGTTAAATGCCATTTGTCCTTAATTACAAGGAATTAAACTTAATGCATGATTATGTTATGGCATACATCAAAAGGAAATAATTTTTCAAAAGAAAATATCCTATAACTACATGATGTATGTATGTCATGACATGGTATTTTTGAATTTTTTTTTTCATAATAAGTCATGAATGCACAAATAAAACATGATGTCATGGCATATAATGGGCAACCAAACATGGCAAGATTTAGCATAATTAAAATATATCTAGATTATCTATCTAAGTATCCTTAACCCTTAGCTAATCCTAAAGCATAAACCCTAGATTGCCCAATATCCTTAAGAAAATGCCAAAACCCAACTTGACATTTCTTTAATCTCTTGAATTAATTATGCCAATTAAAAATTTAAAACATTCCTCAAATGTTGGCATATTTCATTTTCCCATAAGAGTAATCACTTTAAATTAAGACTTAGATTTGCCTTAAATTCCTAAGACAATACCAAAGTTCCAATTTGGTATTTCTTAACACTTGATTTCTTGTTCCATTTAAAGTCATCTCAAATTTCTTCCTTTATAGCACATATTACTCTTTCCAAGAGTAAATAATCATTTCATTTCATTTTCAAAGGTTAGCAAAAACCTTGAAAATGCTCCTTGAGTGTCAATTTCCTCAAAGTTGGGTTAACTACCCTTCTAATCGGAGTTGACACTCTCTAACCCATCTATGGGGTAGAGAAGATGCTTCTAGGAACCCAACACCTATTGGTGCTCCTTGGATGCTCTAGGTACTCACTAGGGATTACTTCCCTAGATACCTTCCTAGTGACCTTGTTGGGCTTCTTAGAAGCCTTGGTCACATTTTCTAGGTCAACTCTAGGGATAGCCTCCCTTGTGACCTTGTTAGTGACTTTCTTAGACTTCTTAGAAGTCTTAGTCACATTTATCGCAAAAATACTCTTAGGGATGACTTCCCTAGTATTCTTGGCTTGACCACTGGACCTAGGGTTTGTTCCATAACTATATGGAACTCTATGGTACGAGGGCACATCCTTCTTAGCTTTTGGTTTGTATCCCAACCCTCTATGGCCATTTGATGGCTTTGATTTTCCTAGCCCTAGGTATTGCTCATTTTGCCCTTGTAGGATATTTTCCATCCTTTTTAGGGTCTTTTCCATTTTATCAAGTCTTGACCTCAAGACTTGATTTTCTATCATTAAATCCTTAGGTTTTGGTCCATGAGCATTTTTGTTCTTGGGCATGTATCTATTATCCTTAGTGTTCCCGCCCAAGTGTCTATCTACCTTCCTAATCTTAGGTTGGGTAGTTTTGGCATGTAGGGCCACATACTTTTCCTTAAAGCCCTCATGCTTTCTATTATTATGGTAAATTGCATTAAAATGATAAAAATTAGAACTATCATGCTTTTTACCATAATGTAAAGGGATAGGCTCAATAAAAGTTACCTTCCTTTTTACCTTAGAGGCTCCCCCTTGACTTGAGCTTCCTCCTTGAGCCTTGACCATCTTCTTCCCCTTAGGGCATTGACTCCGGTAATGCCCCTTTTGATTGCAAGAGAAGCACACAATGTGCTCCTTGCTCTTCTTTGTTCCGGGGATGGTCTCCTTTGGCTTCTCCTTGCCCTTAGGTGTCACTTGGCCCTTCTTCTTGGCCAATCTAGGGTAGTTGCTTTTGTAGTGCCCATGTTCCCTACATTCAAAACATATAATATGATTCTTATTATTAATTGAACTATTTATACCTTCTTGTGTAGGGGTGGCACTTGCTCCTCCATTTGATATGAATGTAGAGGCTTCCTCTTGATCCAAATCGATTTCCCTCCAATTGATTTATCTTGACTTGTGGAGGTGGAAGCTTCTTCATCCTCTTCTTCTCTTGACCCGGATGTGGAGGATTGGTGTCGGCCTTTTTGTATGTCACAAGGCACATCAAATTAATTAAGATTGGAAACTCACTAAAATTAAGACACGCGTCGTAGTAAGGAGTCCCAAGTCGTATTTTTCCAAGGTTAACTAGTGAGTGTGTATGAATCATATTATTTGTTCCAATCGAAATCTAATCTCAACTTGATCAAGAATAGTATCAAAGAAAGATAACTCTCATCTAAACATGATCCACTTCCTTCTAACCAATTGAGCCTCAATTAAATTTGAGATCTAATGCAACATTGAGTCAAATGAGTCAACTTCTATTCTACAATTCACTGCCGCAGTACCCACAGCTACAATAGCTAAAACAAGAGTTTCTACATTCAAAGCTTGAACCCTAACTCAATCTTGCATGAACCTATATAGCATTCAACTCTTAATCACATTCATAGATCAAGTAATTCTTTCACCAACACAACTAAATCTCATTGACAGCATTCTCATTGAAAAGAGCAAAAGTTTCTCCAATACAAGAATTAAAACTAACTCAAATTGTAGAGTCCGAAATATGGAATTCAAACAAACACTAGATTGCAAACTAATCAGTTAGCCACAATTAATTGACTACATCAGATTCAGATTGTAAAGAAAATTCATAGAAGATCAGAATTATAATTAGAAATAAGAACTGGGTTTATAAAGCAGAAAATCAAAAGTGAACTTGCATATAACTGAAACAAAGAAGAAAGATAAGGTAAATGAATCAGATCTGATGATCTGAGCAGGAACATCAACAATTCAAATACAAAATAAATAAATCTAAACCCTAAGCATTCCTCAAACCGGATCCAAGCTCAAACTCCTCCAATCTGCTGTAACACAAACAAAAATGCTCTCGGAAACCTCCTTAAGCATTCAACAACCAATTTCTGAGCTTCCAGCTATTACCAGGTGATGATCACAGCATCTTGGAAACCTCCCTTCTGCTCACATTTCTCTGATAACCTCACCAGCCGAAGAACAGAGCTCAGGATCTGTGAAGTTGCAAACCAGATCAACCGGCCAAATTGACCCAGGTTTGCTGCGGCATGGCAATCGGAAAACGTCCAGAAGCATATGAGAAACCTCTCTTCAAGCTCTGGTGGAAGCGAATAACGCCGATCAGGAGACCTCCTCAACCGGGTATGCGGCGATGAAAAAGATCCCAAATCGCAATCGGGAGACCTCCTTTCAAGCTCTCTGCCCTCGGAAGATGAACGTCGGCAGCTGGAGATCGTCGTCGGTGAAGAAGAAAAAGCCATCGGATCTGGATTATGGAATGGGAACTCGGCGCCGCGAGGAAGAAGACGATGAAACTGTAGCGGAAATCACGAAGCCGAGCCCAGGTGCACTGTAGCTTCTCACGAAGCTTTTAAACCTCCTCAAAACTGATCGGACGGTCCAGAACAATCCGGGTCTTGATCAACGGCTGGATGAGGTCAGATCTGGATCAAAACTTCTGGATATTCATCAATGGACGAGATCTTCTCCTCATTAGGTCGGATGGACCAAATTCTCAACGGATGGCTCAGATCTCTCTGATCTTCAACGAACGGTCCATAATGTTCCAAGGTTTGATCGCCTCGTTTAGCCCTTGATTTGAGCCCAAGTGTGGTACAATCTGATCGGGTCCATGACCCTTTTGATGCCTACAAAATAAGAATCAAATATTAGCACCAAATACCATGAAAATAAGCTAATTTACAATTAACTCCAAAATCAAATGTAATTACAAAATGTAATGTATATATGAGTTTAAGCTATGAATAGACCATCAAAAATATGCATTATGAATCAAAATAATATAGCTAAATCATGGTTATCAAATCCCCCACACTTAGTCTTGGACGTCCCGTTCAAGTCAAGAAACTAAAAATCATCTCCACACAAATTTTCTAGCAATACCTAGAAGATGGTAAAAAGAATTTAACTAAGATCATCTAAAGATCACAAACAATTATGAATACAATCCAAACAATAATCAGTAGGTATGGTAGTTTCAATCCAATTGAAAAATTAAGCAAGATGCAATCTCGCAAGGGATTTACCTATTCTAGCTCTCACACTCAAAGTATGTATTAGTGGAGCTCACTCAATGTCACTCACAATATTTCACTACCATAAGCTTGCTTATTTTCTAATTCTCCACCACCATAAAACATAGCATACATGAATCAAAAGGATTTAATCAACAAGAATTGAAATGAAATAAAAAAGAACAATGAAAGTGAATGAAAATGGCAAAAGAAAAGTATTTAATGAAGAAAATGAGAAGATAAGAGTATTGGAGGAATATACTTGATGAGTTGACCATTTTGATGTGTAAAAAGATGAATACCATTTGTTATTACCACTTCAACATATCAAGCTAACCTCTTCTTCAATTTGAATGCAAACATAGAATCTTGATACTCTATCTTCTACTTGATACTCTCTTGATGAGCCATTTTTCAATTAAATCAATTAATGAAGAACAACTTCCTCCCCCACACTTGAAATGTTGACCGTCTCGGACAATGAAACACATTTCATGCCATCCTCTTATTTGATACAATCTTGCCACTGTTTCTCCTTTCTGCAGGTTGCTATTTCCTTTTCTCTCTGTGTTTCTGAATTTTTTTCTGTGGTTTTCAAAAATTCCAGCAAGTCACTGATTCCAGCTTTGATGTGCAACTGGCCAACTTCAAATTTTGAGTTTATCAATAACCAAGAAGCTGTTAATTGTTATTGTCACTTCCCTTCCTTCTAATGAGCGACCTCAAACTTTGGACAAAAACAATCACCAGAAATATCTATCGATTACATAGATATGGATTCAAACTGAGCCCTGCAGTAACCCAGCAAATCACCTCATTAAATCCTTAACAACAACAACAACTTAGAATTCTGCATTCACAGAATTAAGGCTAACATGAAAAGAAAGAAACACCAAAGGTTGATACTTCAGATCTCAGAACCTTGAAACTGTCTAAAGCAATCAATGTTCAGCAAACCAAATTTCTGCAAATTTATAGCAGATAACATTTTTCAGCAAATTTATCCTAGCAATTTGTTATAACAGAAACTCTTAAAAGCAGATTTGGAGTAGAAATTCTGCAATCGTCAGAAAACTTTGTAATTCAGTTCTGATATTTCAATTCCAAAAATAAAGATAAAGTTCAGGTTCCCTTTGCTGATCAAATGGTCTTTGTTAGTCTTCAACTTGATACATATTCTTTGTACCACTGTCTTGTTACTTTTGCTCCAGAATTCCAGCAACAAAATGCAAAAATCAAATTCTCTGATTTTCTTCTTTTCATTTCATTTTCTGCTATCAAATTTACTGAATAGAATTGGACAGTTTACAAACACTGCTGTTGATTGTAACCTAGCAGTCAAATACAGAAATTCAAAATCTCAAACAGTCACTTCAATTCTGTTTACAACAAACTCTAGTTACTAGCAGTGCAATGAAGTTTTGCAGTTTCACTTGAGAATTGCAATAAGAATTGATGTTCAGATTCAAATTCGAAACTAGAGTGTGGCTGCCAATTCCAAATTCTGCAAGTTCTTTTGGAACATCACTTCCAAAAATTCCAGAAAGTCACTGATTCTGAAAACTGGCATTAATGTCAGCAATGTCATGCTTCACAGCCTAGCCTTCAGCTTCCTATTTCCATTTTTCAGCAGCAGATTTTTAGAAAACAGAAATCACAGGTTCAATTCCTGTGTCAACGGCAATTGACTTTTATAACCAATTTCAGAATTCTACAATTTCTGCTCTTGTTCTAGTTTTTTTTTTTTTTAAACCATTCCATTTCCAGAAGTAAACACCACTTGATACTGAGTGAATAAGAATTCCACTTCTATTCTTTTATGATCAGAAACTTTAACTAGAATTGACATGCATCATACTTAAATTGACACATTCATTTACAACTCTTGTTAGCTAATTATAGTCCTTGAATTTGATTTCCCGAAAACCAGAACTTAAGAATACAAATTCAGCCAAGCCACCACAAATTCCAGAGTTTCATAACAGAATCTAATTTCGGAATTCAGAACATGTGACTCTAAAACTTTTCTTTCTTCCTCTTCATATGACTTAAAGTATCCCATCAACAACTATTCAGAATTGAATTTTTACAGTTCTGCATTCACAGTTTTCAAAGCTCAAATTCTACATTCTCAGCAACAAATTTAACAAATCGAATTCCCTCTGAAATTACTGCACAGAAAAATCTCTAAGACAAGACCGACCCTTGCATTTGAAGATTTTAGTTGACTAACTTCCCAGCATGACTGAATTTGGTCTTTCTCTGATCAATAATTTGATACAAAGCAAATGGAACATCATATCCATTCTAGTTCAAACCAGCTTCAAGATTCCCAGCTAACAGAAATTAAGTATCACTGTCTTCCTTTATTTTTGCCTCGACATCTAGCATCAGTCTTCATTTAATGTCAATAGCCACTCTCTGCAGGTTCTGCTCTTTTCCTCACTCTGTTTTTGGTCTTCTTCAGTTCAGAAATTGTAATTTGGCTTGAATCATGTAAAGCTCAACTCAACAAGGATTCTCATTTGGCAATGAGATAATAGAAAGTTGAATTCCAATTGATGCATGTTCAAAATCAGTCTATGAAGTTGGCACAAAGCTAAGCTCTGATTCCATTTCCAGCAGGTTCATTTTTGGTTTTTCAGCCTTCCACCTCACTCCCTTGCAACTATCAATAGTGAATTCAGGGACTCAAAAGGTTTTGAATCAGATTCCAGAATCTTACATCCTGATCAGCAAATAGATTGATAAATTTGTATCATTGCATTACTGATTTTCTATTTCTGAGAAGATGTATGTTCCAAAATTCAGCATTTAGTTTCAGTTTTCCTCTAATAACTTGCAAACAACATTTCATTTCCGAAATCTGATTCTGCACATCTTAACAAAATCTTCAATTTCCAGCTTTATTTACTGCTTCTTATGTGTTGCAACAAAACTCTAATGTCACAGCAAGAACTGCAGCAGATCTTCAGCCTCCTGGAAATCCATTTTCAGGAACTCGAATCCGAGATTAGCCTTTTGAAAACTGTTGTTTCAGATTCCCAGTTTCAGAAATTATCAGATAACAGCATTTCAACATTCATTTCCAAACTTATCACTCATGAGCCCATTATTCCTTCATCTATTCAAATAGCTTCACCATTGACTTCAAATTCCATTTTGATTCCTGCATTTCAGCACGACAATTTGTTACATCTTTTAGCTCCAGCAATTTGATTTAGTTGTAGTCTTCATATTTTAGGATTTGAGCTGATCAAAGTTTTAATCTTGATTAGTTGGGCAGCAACAGTCTTCAAAGAATTCAAAATTAAACTTGGCACAAACAGTTGAGGTTAATACAATTTGGCACAACAATCTGCACATTCTGTGAAATTCCAGCACTGCAAAACCCATTTCCATTCCCTCTGTTTCCTCATTCTTGCTAAATTAAAGGAGCTTACTGAGATGGAAATCATATAGTCAATCCCTGATTGAAAGTCCAGATTAGGAGTTACTACAGCTCATAGGCAGCAACACCATAGAATGCTCAGATTCCAGCATTTGCCTTCACTGGTTCGCAACTTCATAATTCCAGATTTCAGAAATCTTCATATTTTTCTTCTAAAATCTTATGACTCCATCTGGAATGTTACTTGAACTGACTGGCAATCACTAATCAAAGTTCAAATCTTGCTCCTTGATCAGGTTTTCAGCAACAGATCCATGTTTCAACAGCTTACAGTTTGTTTTCCTGCAATTTCTCACTGTTTAAAGTGTCATTTTCTGCCCTTGTCTTCAACTTTTCAGAGTAAACGATACAATGCTCAAGTGATTCGTTGATGAAATGTTTCCCAACAATTGAATTCCGAATTATGGTCCATTTACATCAAATTTCAGTAACTACAACAACTTCCCTGTTTTTGCATTGTTTTGTGTCCATATGGATTCCTGAATTCATCTCTTCTTATCTTGCAAATGCTATAAAAGGTAAGCATACCATTTGTTTCAGCATATTCTTAATTTTCAACTAAACTCCCACTCATTTAAATCTTGCATTCTGAATTTTGATACTAAGCTGATACAGAATTTCCAGCTCTGCACTTCAATTTCTGCAGATTTCCAAAGCTAAATGAAAGCTGACCCTAACTTCAGTTCCCGAAATTCCAAGCTATTCACAAAAATTCTTCTCACAATCAATTATATCAATTATTGGAACTAAAACACACACACACAGCCAACAACTTCCACTGCTTCCTCTTTTCTGCAGAATTCAAGCACACAAAAACTCACTCAAAGAATGAACATCTCCCCCACACTCAATCTTCATCCACATCTTGGTCAAGTTAATTCATCAAGAAATTAATCCAAAACTCTCAATGAAATAAAAGAAATATGACAAGCAAATAGAATTAAGAATTAGAATGCTAGATGAGAATTTTTCAAGAAGATTGTGAGGAAAGGAATTGGAAAGTATGAAGGGGAACAAAATTGATTTAATCCTCAATTTCCATGCATACCAATGTTATTGAGACTTTGAAAAGAAATTAAGCAAGTTCTAGAGTTCAATTGCTATGAGTGCATGTCACACATGAGAAAATAATAGAGTGTAGGCTAAAAGTGGTCCTCTCTAGGTATTTTCATGCAAACAAGCCCAATTAATCAAATTGGAATCCACCACCATTTTAACCAATTTCATGTAAGGAAGACATCCAATCATGTTAAATGACCTAAAATTGATGGTCAAATTTAAGAAGCTTTTACCATCTTAAAAATATTACTTAAGAAATTCCCATGGAGATTTTTATTCAAAATGAAAATGCTATGTACTAACAAAATGCAAAGTATGAAATAAATGTGCAAATGTAAGTATAAAACTAAAGAAAGTCTCATCAAAAAGAATTTATTAACAAAGTATGAATTAAAATGCAAGATAAAGCAAAATTAGAACCAACTCCCCTTTAATTCCGGCGGTCGAAGAAGATCTAACAAAAGAAGCCACCCCGGAAGTGGAGTATTTGTGTTTCCATTCAAATTCTTCTTATTACTAATTTTTCCCTTCAAAATTCTTTCCGGAGGTCTTAATCGGTTCAGTTTAAGCACCCACTCCGGAAGCTCATGTTCTCCTACCACATCAATCAAAGAAAACGTCTCCCACAAGCATGTGGGGTAAAATGAAGATAGGAGAATATTAGTGTTGGTACAAGATATGTCAAGGAATGAATCACAACTAATAAAATCAACAAATGGTACCTCTATTGAATTTTCTGATAAATCACAAGAAAAACTCACCTTTTCATGTTGAAAGGTACCTGGAGTGGTGATTGTTACCTCTTCCTCATCATATTGATATGGCTCAAGCTCTTGTTCTTGTGAATGTTCATCCTCATGTAGTGATTCCTGGGTACTTGGCTCCATAGCACAAGTCTCTACACTTACATCTTCAACTCTCGGTGATTCTTGAGGTAATGCTTCCAGTAAGCATTCCCCTATACTTAAATCATCTTCAAAAATATGTTCAGAACCTGAATCACTAACAACATCTTCAACAACAATATCAATAGGATCAGAAATTTGCATAATCACATAATCATCACAAAAAGTATTAGAAAAATCATGTGAATTAATGGAAGTAGGGTCAGGCCTGACAGAATCGCTACTTTCCATCTCTCCACTAGAGTTTTGTGCTTGCGGCTGATTAATAGATGATGTAATTTGATCTAATTGAATCTGTATGTTCTGAATCCTTAAAAATTATTGCTCTTGATGTTCGATCATTTGTTGCATCATCTCCCTGAGTTTCCATGTTGATTCATCCATCTGAAGATCGTTTTGTTGAAAAGAATTTGGCATCAAATTTGTTGAAACCTCTTGAAATCCATATGAACTTTGGAAAGCTGGATATGGTTCAACAAATGGTCCTTGTGCACTTTCATACCTGAAACATGAATTATCTACCCAATTAGCATTAAAACCATTTGAAAATAAATCATACCTATTTTGTTGATCCATTGTTGGGTAAATTTGATACTCAGGTTGAAAACACTGATAATTCTCCATTCCACCTCCAAAATTCTGAAAATATGGATCCATGCTAAAGAAATCTCCTGTTCTTACAATTCAACACTAAAAATATATGTTAGAAGATCCAAGAGCATAAAGTTTCAATCTCATGAAAACATGAACAGTAGAAGCATTTAAAAATTCAAGAATAAGCCAACAAGAAAATACAAAAAAGAATAGGCAATCAAATCAATCAACATGCTAACAAATAAAATCAATCAATGCACAATCTAAAATAAACACACTACTAGTTAGTTGCTCCCCGGCAACGGCGCCAAAATTTGGTGTCGGCCTTTTTGTATGTCACAAGGCACATCAAATTAATTAAGATTGGAAACTCACTAAAATTAAGACACGCGTCGTAGTAAGGAGTCCCAAGTCGTATTTTTCCAAGGTTAACTAGTGAGTGTGTATGAATCATATTATTTGTTCCAATCGAAATCTAATCTCAACTTGATCAAGAATAGTATCAAAGAAAGATAACTCTCATCTAAACATGATCCACTTCCTTCTAACCAATTGAGCCTCAATTAAATTTGAGATCTAATGCAACATTGAGTCAAATGAGTCAACTTCTATTCTACAATTCACTGCCGCAGTACCCACAGCTACAATAGCTAAAACAAGAGTTTCTACATTCAAAGCTTGAACCCTAACTCAATCTTGCATGAACCTATATAGCATTCAACTCTTAATCGCATTCATAGATCAAGTAATTCTTTCACCAACACAACTAAATCTCATTGACAGCATTCTCATTGAAAAGAGCAAAAGTTTCTCCAATACAAGAATTAAAACTAACTTAAATTGTAGAGTCCGAAATATGGAATTCAAACAAACACTAGATTGCAAACTAATCAGTTAGCCACAATTAATTGACTACATCAGATTCAGATTGTAAAGAAAATTCATAGAAGATCAGAATTATAATTAGAAATAAGAACTGGGTTTGTAAAGCAGAAAATCAAAAGTGAACTTGCATATAACTGAAACAAAGAAGAAAGATAAGGTAAATGAATCAGATCTGATGATCTGAGCAGGAACATCAACAATTCAAATACAAAACAAATAAATCTAAACCCTAAGCATTCCTCAAACCGGATCCAAGCTCAAACTCCTCCAATATGCTGTAACACAAACAGAAATGCTCTCGGAAACCTCCTTAAGCATTCAACAACCAATTTCTGAGCTTCCAGCTATTACCAGGTGATGATCACAGCATCTTGGAAACCTCCCTTCTGCTCACATTTCTCTGATAACCTCACCAGCCGAAGAACAGAGCTCAGGATCTGTGAAGTTGCAAACCAGATCAACCGGCCAAATTGACCCAGGTTTGCTGCGGCATGGCAATCGGAAAACGTCCAGAAGCATCTAAGAAACCTCTCTTCAAGCTCTGGTGGAAGCGAATAACGCCGATCAGGAGACCTCCTCAACCGGGTATGCGGCGATGAAAAAGATCCCAAATCGCAATCGGGAGACCTCCTTTCAAGCTCTCTGCCCTCGGAAGATGAATGTCGGCAGCTGGAGATCGTCGTCGGTGAAGAAGAAAAAGCCACCGGATCTGGATTATGGAATGGGAACTCGGTGCCGCGAGGAAGAAGACGATGACACTGTAGCGGAAATCACGAAGCTGAGCCCAGGTGCACTGTAGCTTCTCACGAAGCTTTTAAACCTCCTCAAAACTGATCGGACGGTCCAGAACAATCCGGGTCTTGATCAACGACTGGATGAGGTCAGATTTGGATCAAAACTTCTGTATATTCATCAATGGACGAGATCTGCTCCTCATTAGGTCGGATGGACCAAATTCTCAACGGATGGCTCAGATCTCTCTGATCTTCAACGAACGGTCCATAATGTTCCAAGGTTTGATCGCCTCGTTTAACCCTTGATTTGAGCCCAAGTGTGGTATAATCTGATCGGGTCCATGACCCTTTTGATGCCTACAAAATAAGAATCAAATATTAGCACCAAATACCATGAAAATAAGCTAATTTACAATTAACTCCAAAATCAAATGTAATTACAAAATGTAATGTATATATGAGTTTAAGCTATGAATAGACCATCAAAAATATGCATTATGAATCAAAATAATATAGCTAAATCATGGTTATCAAGGATTCTCCTTCTTCTTGATCCGGTATCACCAAGAGTTGCTCCCCCTTAATCCTAGAGGTGGAGGCTTCACCTTCTTCTTCATCCTCTTGTACATGAAACAAGGAATATGCTCCTTCCTTGCTCTTTTGATTACACTCCCTTGAGAATGAAGCTTCTTGGATTTCCTCTTCTTCGGAAGTTGAGCATCTCTCAACTTCGGAGTCCTCCTCTTGATCTTGCTCCAATGAGTCACCCTCTTTGGATTCTTCTTGGTTAGGTACAGTGGAGGGGATCTCATGAGTCTTTTCTAATTTGCTCCATAGCTCTTTGGCATCTTCAACTTCTCCAATTTTCTCCAAGATGTTGCTCGGCAATAGATTGACCAAAAGCTTGGTCACTTTGTCATTGGCCTCACATCTTTGGATTTGTTCTTCGCTCCATTTGCTCCTTTTGAGAACTTTGCCCTTTGAATTCCTTGGAGCCTTAAAACCTTCCATTAGAGCAAACCATTGCTCTATCTCCATCATAAGAAAATTTTTGATTCTTGATTTCCAAGAATCGAAGTTTGTGGATGTGTACGGTGGAGCCACCTTTGTGTCAAATCCGAGCCCATCTCAGAATTCCATTGTAGAAGTTGAGCTTTTGAATTTCTTTGACTTTGACAATTTTGCTTCAACTTCTTCACCCTCTAGCTTTGCTTGTTATGTTTGCCCCTTCCGACGGTGATTCCGATGAAGAGCAACCTTGCTCTGATACCACTTGTTAGGACCAAAAGTAGCTAGAGGGGGGGAGGGGGGGTGAATAGATCGTCGTGTGCCCGGTGTTCGGCGTTGCTTGTTTCTTCAAAGATGTGCAGCGGAAAATACAGAAACAAATCACACAACGCTAACACGGTTGGTTTACTTGGTATCCACCTCACAAGAGGTGACTAGTCCAAGGATCCACACCAACACACACACCCTCCACTAATAACACTCTCCTTTATGGTAACTACCAAAGGCGGAGAAGCCCTACAAGACTCAATACAAGAAGAGAGGAAAGGGATACAAGAAATACAAGCTTACAAGCTTACAATGAGTGCAAAACCCTAACCCTAGTTTCTTCTCCTTGCATTGATCCGTCTCTTGACTTGGAAGAACCTCCAAGAACCTTCAAGAACTGGCGATCTCGAGCTTGAGAAGAGCTGTGGAGGAGCTGGTGAAGATATGAAATGAATCGGTGAAGAAGTGCCGAAGACAACGCTCGCCTGTGGCTCAAATACGACTCAACGGTCGGATCCCAATCGATTCGATTATTCCCAATCGATCGGGGAGGCTTTGGATCGATCCACGGATCGATCCAGAGCGCCTCTGTGCTCTGAAAAAATGCCTGGATCAATCCACGGATCGATCCAGCGTTTATCGCACGAAGCAGCAGCGTCCCAATCGATCCACTGATCGATTGAGACCTTTGGATTGATCCACTGATCGATCTAGAGGCTTTCTGTTCGCTGGGAAAGGTCTGGATCGATCCACTGATAGATCCAGCACCTGGTTTTTGCCCAAAACCAAGTCCCAAACCTCCCAAACCAACATCCGGTCAACCTTAACCTGTTGGTACGTCATGCCTAGCATCTAGTCACTCCCTTGACCTGCTAGGACTCCCTCACCAAGTGTCCGGTCAATCCCTTTGACCCACTTGGACTTTTCTTTCATGCCAAGTATCCGGTCACTCTCTTGACCTACTTGGACTTTCACCTAGCTTCACTCATTAGGGTTTTCAATCTGCCTAGCTTCACTCACTAGGTCTTTCACACTGCCTAGCTTCACTCACTAGGTCTTTCACCTGGCTTCACTCACCAGGACTTTCACCTGGCTTCACTCACCAGGATTTCCATCTTCCTAGCTTTACTCACTAGGACTTTCACCTGACTTCACTCACCAGGATTTCCATCTGCCTAGCTTCACTCACTAGGACTTTCACCTGGCTTCACTCACCAGGATTTCCATCTGCCTAGCTTCACTCACTAGGACTTTCACCTGGCTTCACTCACCAAGGTTTCCTTCCAGTCAAGTATACCTACTTGACTATTCTTCATTCACACTGATCAGTCCCTGATCAGAATCTCCCCATATGAACAACTGCACCTGCATTGTCCATGTGCCTACATGTATTGTCAAACATCGAATCTATGACCAAGACTCAAGCTTGGTCAAACCAGTCAACCTTGATCTAAGGGATATTGCACCAACATCTGCAATGGTGCCAATCATTTTTCCCTCAGTCGCTGATCACTAATCCACCGAAACCCTACACCTGTTGGACCAGATCAGGAAAGATCAAGAGTGAAGATCAAGAAATCAACACCTAGACAGAGATCAAACCCAACTACAACTAGGTATGACATTTACCTCTAAAATCAGCGACAACCCTAATTTCTCTCCGACAGAACTGATCAGGGCGGAGATGGCTGCCAGCACTAGGGCAGAGGGAAAATCGGACCGATTTGGGGCGATCAGGGGATCCGTGCCGACGAGGAGGAATCCTTGCACCGGTGCTCGACAAGCCGACGACCGACGGAGTAGGGAGCAGTGGGCAGAGGGAAATCTCGGTGGTTGGCACAGAGGAGATCGGAGAGGGGCGGTGGCGCTGTGCAGAGATGCGACAGAGAGGAAAAAGTCGGCGTCGGGAAACTAGGGCTCGACGTGGAGAAGACTAACGCTGTGCTGAGGTGCGACAACGAGGAACAGATCTAGGGCATTAGGCAGAAGTCGGTGGCGTTGAGATGCTCCGCGTGTGGTTTGTGCCAGTAGAGGAAGAGGAGAAGAGAAGAAGAAAAGGAGAAGCCGGGAGAAGAAGGTGTTGCCGGAAAGAAGAGGGGAATGGAACCGTCGCCTGAGAGGAGAAGAAGGATGGGCAGCGTCGAGGAACGGCTTGGCACGTGGGTTCGGCGTGAAGAAATAGGAAAAGGAAATGAAAAAAAAAGGAAAAGAAAAGGAAAAACAATTCTAACTTTTCCTCGTTAAAATGGGATAGTCTAAGCAGGCTTTCCCGGGGCCCAGTTTTTATCCCCGTAGCCTAAATCATATGGGCTCTGAAAAATTCCCAAAAAATTTATAAAAATTCTGAAAATTTCTAAAAATTCTGAAAATTTCCCTTATGACGATTCGCCCATTTTCAGTATTTTACATTCTCCCCCACTAATAAAAATTTGGTCTCCAAATTTCAATATCTATCATCAGCAAGTACTAACAATAGATATAAACTATAAATGCTGAAGGGAAAATAACCCACATACCTCATGTGAAAAGATGAGGGTATCGAGCTTCGATCGTATCCTCGAGCTCCCAGGTAGCCTCCTTGTCCGAATGATGATGCCATCTGACTTTAACCAGCCGGATAGTCTTGTTCCGCAACTGACACTCTTTCCGGTCCAGAATCCGTACAGGAACCTCCTCATAAGTGACGTCAAGCTGAACGGGAACTGAGATATCTGTCAGCACATGTGTCGGGTCGGGTACGTATCTCCTCAGCATAGATACGTGGAATACGTCGTGAACGCCTGCCAGGGACGGTGGTAGTGCCAAACGATAAGCTACTGCTCCAATCCTCTCCAGGATCTGGAAATGGTCAATGTACCGCGGAACTAGCTTACCTCTGAGGCCAAATCTCTTCACCCCTTTCGTGGGTGAAACTCGCAGAAATACATAGTCGCCAGTAGAGAACTCCAGGGGTCTACGTCTCCGATCAGCATAACTCTTCTGGCGGTCCTGCGCCTCTGACATCCTCCATCTGATAGTACAGACCAACTCTGCCTCATACTGAGCTCTATGAGATCCCAACAGCTGGGCCTCCCCAACCTCATCCCAGAGGGTGGGTGTCCGACAAGGCCTACCATACAACGCTTCAAACGGTGCTATCTGGATAGCCGAATGAAAGCTGTTGTTGTAGGAGAACTCTACCAATGGCAAATGGTCCTCCCAACTGCCTCCAAAATCCAATACACATGACCTTAGCAAGTCCTCTAGAGTCTGAATGGTCCGCTCTGACTATCCATCTGTCCGCGGATGGAAAGCTGTACTAAATCAGAGGTGAGTGCCCAAGGCCTGCTGCAGACTCTGTCAGAATCGAGACGTGAACCGAGAGTCTCTATCCGAAATAATAGTCAAAGGGACACCATGAAATCTGATGATCTCCCAGCAATACAGATCTGCCAATCGATCCAGAGAATCAATCTTCCGAATTGCTAATAAGTGCGCCGATTTGGTTAATCGATCAACTATTACCCAAATCACGTCATGGCCCCGTCGTGTCCTCGGTAAACCCACCACAAAGTCCATGGTAATATGTTCCCATTTCCACTCAGGAATAGGAATTCGCTGAAGTAAACCGGCAGGTCTCTGGTGCTCGTCCTTCACCTGCTAACAGACAAGACATCTAGCTACGAATTTCACGATGTCTTTCTTCATACCGTTCCACCAGTAGGAACGCCTCAAATCTCGATACATGCGGGTCCCACCTGGATGGATCGCAAATCGAGAGCGATGAGCCTCCTGAAGTAGCTCCTACAAGACCGGGTGAGATTGAGGTACTCATAATCTGCCTCAGAAGTATATAATACCCTCCTCATCTCATAAGCTGCCCGGAAGCTATCTGCTGTCAATAAACTACAAATGTTGATCACCGGCTTGGGCATCTTGGATCCTTGTCCTGATCGACGACTGAGCAACCATGGTAACCAAAATACCCTGCTCTGTCTGTCCCTGCTCCTGAAGGCCCAACTCGAAGGAACCCTGAACCAAGTCTGTAACTGAAACTCGGTGGCAAGCCAAAGCCCCTCTGGACTTCCTGCTGAGTGCATCGGCAACCACATTAGCTTTCCCCGGGTGGTAGTTAATGGTACAGTCATAAATCCTTCAGAATTTCATCCATCTCCTCTGTCGGAGATTAAGTTTCTTCTGGGTAAAAATATATTTGAGACTCTATGATCCATGAGAATCTCAAAGGTAATGCTGTACAGATAGTGTCGCCAAATCTTCAAAGCCAAGATGATGGCGACTAGCTACAATCATGTACTGGGTAGTTCTTCTCATGCGCCTTCAACTACCGAGAAGCATAGGAGACTACCCTGCCGTGCTACATCAAAACAGCGCCCAAACCTTGTAGAGAAGCGTCGGTGTAGTGCACGAATCTGTCCTCTCCAGAAGGTAAAACCAAAATTGGAGCCGATACTAATCTCCGCTTTAGCTCCTGGAAGCTGGTCTCGTAGTCCTCGGACCACGTGAACTTCACGTCTTTCCTGGTCAGGCGTGTCAGTGGCATAGCTATGCGGGAGAACCCTCGACGAACCGTCTGTAATATCGAGCCAGACCAAGGAAATTACGAGTCTCCTGTATAGACTACGACTACTACCCACTGGTAACAAACTCTATCTCCTGTGGATCCACGATATTCCCTATTGGTAACCATGTGTCCCAAAAATCTCACAGAAGACAATCCCAAAACACACTACTGAACTTCACATACATATGTTCTCGTCGTCAGCTCTAGAACTACTCGAAAATAGTGTAAGTGATTCACCTCGGATCTGAAATAGATCACAACATTGTCAACAAAGACAATGGAAACCGATCCAAACATCCTAGGAATACCAAAATAATCAAGAATAGATCATCTAATGTGAGAGCAACGCTCCATCATAAGAAATACTACATATGTGGGAACAATACTCTACCACCAATAAGGCATCCTATATGGGAGCAGCGCTCCACCACCACAATCCAAAATATGTAGGAGCAACGTTCCACCACAGACAATCTATAACATGTGGGAGCAATGATCCACCACAAGCAATCCAAAATATGTGAGAGCAACGCTCCACTACAAGCAATCCATAATATGTGGGAGCAACGCTCCACCACAAACAATCCATAAGTGAATAAGACATCTAACTATCCAACTAAAGACGACACGAGATCACTCAACCACATATCACTGTGGGCAGCCAAGGGTATAACAACCTAGTAAGCAAAACAAATCCATCGTCAACTCTATCAACATCCTAGTGGGTCACCCACCAATAGGAGAATTAGTTGACAGGGTAATACAGCAATTGACATAATGTAGACACTTAACATTCTACATTCAACATAGGTAAAATCATCATGATGTTACCAGCAATATACCTGACACATGTGCACACACAACATAGGTATGATCGACATAATCCTCCAATTAGTACACACCCAACACACTCATAACACAGGTATAAATCAGTGTGATACCTCCAACAATACATACCGAACCCGTGTGCATAAATCAACGTAGGTATAATCGACAATACACCTCAAAAAACTATTCACCTAACGTATATATACACCTAGGCCAAGAGTATAATCAACGTAATACTTTCAACAAATCATAGTAGACACGAGTGTACACTCAGAACAATTATAATCAACAAGATACCTCCCATAAAATACCAAATACATATACACATACCATAACACATATTTAATAGTCATGATACCTTCAATAATACAATTAGACACGCACACCTAACTATATAGCTATAATACACAAGGAACCTACAAGAACCATATCGGAACATGTATACAAATACTACATGCAAATGGACAATCTACTACAGGACTCCTGCAACACATAACAATCATATGTACATGCAACATAGATATGAATAATTAGCATATTTAACCCAATCAACCTGATATTCCCTATACTACCTTCTAAGTTATCCAACTAGGTACATACAGTCTAAAATTAAAGTATCCATGGAATAGGATACATCGATCCTCTATAGACTGACCAAACCGACAGTGGTATACGACTAATTCAGTCCTTTCCCACGTTAGTACCAGCCATGTACCCAATGTGCTCAAGATATCCAACTAAGCACGAATAACCCAAAGATCAGTATCTTTATAAAATAGAGTAAGTCGATCCCCTGCTGATCGAACCAACCAAAAAAAATGAATCAGTAATCGACAATCTAAATCTAACAAATGTACGTTAATCCTCCGCAAGCAACTAAGGTAAATCGATCTATGACTACCCAAGTCGACAAACGTAAATCAGTCTTCTACTGACCGATCTAACAAGAGCAAATCAATTATCTACTGATGAAATTAACTAAGATAAAATGGTATACTATTGGCTAAGTCAACATGAATATGTAGATACTATCCACTACACAACTAATAATAGCAGAGGCTGGTATGTGCCTCCATCTCCTAACCAACTAGTAGTAACAGAAACTAAAACTACTGGTGGTATGATATGAAAAATCACCAGAGACTATAATCCTTGATCTCTATTAGGGTCGACTATGATCAGTGGTTTACCTAATACATAAAATATATACTATATCAACTAGACAGGTACTAATAAAGAATGCTAATACATGTCATAAACTATAATAGTCCACAGTGCATATACTAACAAAAGGTAGGATAACATGTACCAACATACCTCCTATAACTTGGAGATGTCCTATCGCTGCCAGGTCCCAAAACTCGAAAAGTCACATCGAGAAAAACCAAATCAAGAAATCTGAAACACAGGAAATAAGACACGTAAATCTGGCTCTGATACCAATAAATTATCATGCCCCAGAGGAGTCCCTGCTAGAGGAAATTTTGGCAGCATCTCCCCTATACGAGTGACAATTTGAACCATTTCTACAGACACAATATACCTCAGCCACATGCGGCTGGAATATACACACAACCATGTAGTTTATATGCAGCCTACTCGGTTGATACAATAAAAACACAACCACGTAGTTATATGTAAATCTAACAGCCCACTCGGCTGTACCAAAACCAAACACAGCAGAAATACAATGGACAACACATTCAAACTAAAAACGAAGACTGCTAGCCGGCTAGGCTTACACAACATAACTAAAACAACACTCCAGAAACAAAACCAGAACACAAAGCTAAATGCATAAATTTCATATACCAAAATAAGAATAAACAAAAGCGGAGACAGGTCTTCTGATGTGACGTGGGGACCGGCAGGCAGGATACTCCAAGCGACTCCATAAACAACCTGGTACCTGAAAAAGATAGTGTCCACGGGGGTGAGTTCAACAACTCAGCAGATACCTAGCTGACATGTATAGTAAACTATAACAAATGGTAATAACTATGGAGTACAGTCTCCTGGACAAAAGCTGGAAGATGCACAATAGAAAAGGTTGAAGAGAACTGTACTCACCAAGGCGTCCTATCAGAATAGTCAGGTCGTCAAACCGAGAGTATCATAAATCCTGTATGCATGTCAAACATATGCATCCATCCAAATGCAGCATATAAGTGCAGCAAACACAATCAGTGAATGCATAAATGCATATGATGCCAATGACATGTCCTGGTCACCCCTACTGCCAGTCAGCCATCTCACACACGATGGTGAGACTGAGTGGGTAGGAGTGTGACTACCGTGCACTCTGTCATCACTGCTCCTGATGAGTGATCAAGGGGACGGGATGCTGTCGGAGTACACCTATCCTCCTACCCCAAATCATAAGTGGGGGAACACAATGCTCTCATCTCCCGGTACACGATGACGGGGAGGGATCCCGGCGTGCTACCACGCTGCAGTCACACTACCCCTGAGCGTCCCAGCGGAGCAACACTGAGCACCTGCTGCAACACACCCTGCTTGAATATACCACTAACCCATGAGTGGTGGTGTGTGCATATCCATGTAACTGGCGATGTGCTCTACAATAATGGAGCAGACTATCGCACAGCATGCAATCATGCGAGATGATGCATGACACTAAGCATGACAATATCTTGAGCCTATATATATATATATATATATATAATGTGTACCCTAGCATCAATGGTCAGATCCGAAGATGTAAGGTACGCAAGTCAGGTATGGTATAAATAAAAACCTAGGTCCTGAACATAATAAAGCATGGTATGTCACTACCTCTATGAGCATATATATAATTATATGGGTACTAACATAAAATGTATAACAAATGAGCAAACAAGCATGTAACAGGTATCCGATAGTGACATACCGAAATAAAGACGAATATAATTATTACTAAAGGCTATAACCTACTAAACATATCAACATGACATTATCAAAGATAAGTCAAGGTACCCACCTCCAATAGAAAGGTCTAATCCTGTCCAAATCCGACGTCGAGATGCTCGTCTCACGTCAAAGTCCCAATTTTTCGATGCCTTAGCGTTGCTCCTATTCTGAAGGACTTACTGCTGAAATCTGAAGAAGCGGCAATGGTGCCAATTGTTTTTCCCTCAGCCGCTGATCACTGATCCACCGAAACCCTACACCTGCTGGACCAGATCAGGAAAGATCAAGAGTGAAGATCAAGAAATCAACACCCAGACAGAGATCAAACCCAACTACAACTAGGTATGACACTTACCTCTAAAATTAGCGACAACCCTAATTTCTCTCCGACAGAACTGATCAGGGCGGAGATGGTTGCCAACACTAGGGTAGAGGGAAAATCGGAAGGATTTGGGGCGATCAGGGGATCCGTGCCGGCGAGGAGGAATCCTTGCGTCGATGCTCGACAAGGCGACGACCGACAGAGTAGAGAGCAGTGGGCAGAGGGAAATCTCGGTGGCTGGCACAGAGGAGATCGGAGAGGGGCGGTGGCGCTGTGCAGAGATGCGGCAGAGAGGAAGAAGTCGCCGTCGGGAAACTAGGGCTCGGCGTGGAGAAGGCCGGTGTTGTCCCGTGCGGCGGCAGCGCTGTGCAGAGGTGCGGCAACGAGGAACAGATCTAGGGCATCAGGCAGAAGTCGGTGGCGTTGAGATGCTCCGCGTGTGGTTTGTGCCGGCAGAGGAAGAGGAGAAGAGAAGAAGAAAAGGGGAAGCCGGGAGAAGAAAGCGTTGCCTGGAAAGAAGAGGGGAATAGAACCGTCGCCTGAGAGGGGAAGAAGGATTGGCAGCGTCGAGGAACGACTTGGCACGTGGGTTCGGCGTGAAGAAATAGGAAAAGGAAATAAAAAAAAAGGAAAAGAAAAGGAAAAACAATTCCAACTTTTCCTCGTTAAAATGGTATAGTCTAAACAGGCTTTCCCGGGGCCTAGTTTTTATCCATGTAACCTAAATTATATGGGCTCTGAAAAATTCTCAGAAAATTTCTAAAAATTTCGAAAATTTCCCTTATGATGATTCGCCCATTTTCAGTATTTTACACTTACAGTTAGGTAAAGTAGACCTAGTTCCTCTTGCATCGCAATTATCCAATCTGGGTCAGGTAGAGCTTCCTCTATAGTTTTGGGCTCAATATTTGAAATCAGTGCTATTTGACTTAGATTTTTGTAAGATGATCTAGTTCGAACTCCTAAAGTTGGGTCACCCAAAATTTGGTCAGGTGAGTAGCTGATTCTTACCCTAGGTGGTCTTATTTCAGGGCTAACGCTTGGTTCTTGTGATTCATTTGATTTAGGTCTAATTTTATTTTCTTCATCATCTTCTATGTTTCTTGTATTTTGATTAATATTTTTATAAGTTGAGTTAGGTAAATTATTTTCTTCATAAAAAATTACATTGGTTGTTTCTTCAACTTTTAGGATATTTTTGTTATACGCTCTATAAGCCCCACTAGTTGTGGAGTACCCTAAAAAGATTCCTTTTGTTAATTTTGATATACATTTATCTAAATAGTCTTTAGTATTTAGTATGTGAACTTTACACCCAAATACCTTTAAATAATTTATGTTAGGAATTTTATTATAATATATTTCATAGGGGGTTTATTGTAAAGTTTATTAATTATTATTCTATTTTGAATATAAAATATTGTGTTTGTTACTTCTTCCCAAATTTGGTTATTTAGGTCATATTCATTTAGCATAGTTCTAGCAACTTCTTGTAATGTTCTACTTTTTTGTTCAACTAGATTATTTTATTGGGGAGTTCTAGGACATGAGAATTCATGATTAATTATATCCATCAGTTTGACAAAATTTCGTAAACCTATGATTTTTGATTTACCCCCATGATCACTTCTTATTCTTTTAATTTTTACAAAAATTATTAAAGATTTTAAAGGTTTCATTCTTAGTTTTTAGATATTTTACCCAGGTAAATTTTGAGTAATCATCAATTATAACTAAGCAGTATTAGTTTTTACTTAGTGACTTGGCTCCGTGTGAACCAAATAGGTCTAAATATAGGAGCTCATGTATTGAGTTAGTTCAATTTATGTTTGTTGATTTGTGGGCTATTGACAAACATTAGAAATTATATTTTCTAAATTTTTTAATTAAGGTAGACATCTAACTAAGTTATTTTGACTCATTTTTGAAATGAGTCTAATGTGAGTGTGACCTAGTCTTCTGTGCCACAATTTAGTTCCCTTTTATTGTATCAAAAGACATATTAGTGAGGATGTTGGTAGGTCAATTGTGTAGATATTATTTTTCCTAATTCCATTAAGTGTAATTTTAGGGTTTTTAACATTTTTAATTAAACATTTAAGGTTAGAAAATGTTACTAAGTATCCAGAGTCGTACAATTAACTTATGCTAAGTAAGTTAAATTGAACTTATCAACTAATAAAACTTTTTGAATTATAAAATCGGAACTCAGTTCGATATTACATGTTTTGTTTACCTTAAGTTTTTCGTCGTTGCTAAACGCAACTGTCTTGAATTTTAGCTTGGTGAACTTCAATTGGTCTCCAGTCATGTGTCTGGAGCATCCACTATCCAATATCCATTAGTCTAAATCATTATGTTCATACACATAAAGTATTTGATTTGGATCCAATTTAAGTAGGTTATAAGATAGATTGATTGAATTCAACCACTTATTTTCCATTTCACCCAATCTATATTGTTAATCATGTTATACTTATGGATGATTGTGAGATGGTGGATTGACTTTAACTTTAGATAGATTAATTAGATTTAAGTTTAACTTGACTTGATTTAAATTGACCTGAGTTACGTTTAATTTGATTTGATTTAAGTTTAGTTAAATTTGATTTGATTTAAGGTTTAATTTGATTTAATTTAAAGTTAAATTTGATTTTAGTTTAACTTGACTTGATTTAAAGTTTAATTTGACTTGATTTAAGGTTAAGTTAAATTTGATTTAATTTGATTTGATTAAAAGTTAAGTTAAATTTGATTTAAATTAATTTGATTTGATTTAAAGTTAAATTTGACTATTTAAAGTTAAATTTGATTTGATTTAATTTAAATTGGGTTTGTATTAGTTTGATTTAAATTTAATTTGAGTTTAGTTAGATTAAGGTTAATTTGAGTTTGACTAATTTTTATTTTAATCTAAATCCATCTCACCATTTTCTAGATTATCAATCAAGAAATCTTATCTGTTTTGTAAGAGAGTTAATTTTATCTTTAACTTAGATTAATATCTAAGGATTGATTTACATTTGAGTTAGATTAAGATTTAATAGTTAGTTAATAAAATATTCATTTCAATAATTAACTTTTAGGCTGTGGCGAGACACTAGGTCTTCTTGGGTATTAGAGCAACAACCACTTTTAGATAGTCTTTTAAAAAAATTAAATGTTTAATTTTCTTTCTGAAAATTCTAAGCCTAACTAATCAAATGTTGATCAAGCTTGAGTCCTTATCTATCCTAGTCTAAACATGTATAAGGAAAATACTAAATCAATTTTGTAAAATACCGAAAATGGGTGAATCACCATAAGAGAATTTTTAGGAATTTTCTGGGAATTTTTTGGAGCTCGTATGCCGAGTTTACGGGGATAAATATTGGGCCCCGGGAAGGCTTGTTTAAGGTACCCCGTTTTAGCGAGGAAATGTTTGATTTTTTTAAATATTTCCTTTTCTTTTATTCTTTTCTTTTTTCTTTTTCTTTCTCCCCCCCTCCCACCGAACCAACCGCGTGCCTGACCCTCACCTGACGCCTCATCGCGCCGAGTCTTCTTCCCCTGCCGAACCCGTGCCCTAACCGCACGAGGCGGTTTCCTTCTCCCCCTCCTGCGTACAAAACCTAAGCCGTGGCCAAGGGAAGCCAAAGCTTCTCTTCTCCTTCCCTCCTGAGCCGCTCACCCGACGCACGCAGACCTTCTCTGCCCCTCTCCTCTTGTCGCGTCGCCCTCGGGTCGCCACAGCCGACAGCGGCGTCGCCAGCCGAGCCCTAGATTGGGGGAGATCAGGAACACCGATCGCCTCTAGCGCGACCGTCGCCTGTGCCCTAGCACTGACAGACGACCACCCCCTGTGCCTTAGCGCCAACCACCTCCACACCGTGCCCTAATTCCCGATTCCAGCCTCCGTCGGTCTCACGCCTCAGCGCCACTATCTCTCTGTCCTAGCGCTGATCATCGTCGACCCTTGTTCTTCTCCAGCATGTCGTCGCTTACCTATTTTTGGTCGTGCACACCAAGTGCTCACTGAGAGCACTTGATCCCATCTCAGTGCTTACTGATCTGACGTGGGCAGTCATTTGTGTTGCTGCTACAGAAGCCACAAATTCCAACAGTGAGGTGAGCAACTTATCTTTGGTGTTCCTGTGTATTTGATCACTGGTTGTAGTACTCTTTTGATTTGAGGTTGGGTTACAGATCCAATCAGTAGCACTTGAACCTGTTGGATCACGACAAGTGCTAATTTTTGGGTATTTTGATTTAGGATAAGAAATTCCAAGTAGCTGCGGCCAGAAATTTTGGCAGTAAGTTCCTCTGGATTGGAGCAGCTGCTTACCTTGAATTGCAGCAACCAACAACCCTAATTGGGCAGCAACTCTTTGATTCCAGCAGCAAGAACGACTATGAACTTAAGGTAAGGATAGGGATTTGATATATGTGTTGAATTGGGTATGTTATGGATTACGTAATTAGTTATTTATGTGTAAAAAGAATTAGGTTTTTATTATTAATCTAATGGTTGATTGGGGATTAGGTAACTAACCCTAATTGATCGTCAATTTTGTTTAGGCAGGATGATGATCATGTGATTAGGGGTTTACCCTAATTTAGGGTTAGAGATTTTATTTAGCTATTTATAAGAATTGTAGCTAAATAAAATATATTTATATTGGTGACATAGGACTTTGACGCGAGACGAGTATCTCGACGTCAGATTTGGACCGAATACGATCCTTTTTATTGGAGGCGAATACCTTGACTTATCTTTTGATATGGTCATTTGATATGCATAGTAGATTTTAACAAAGAGTAATAGTTATGTTTATATCTGCATCAGTATGTCATTATCTATTTCCTGAGCATGCTTTGATTGTTACCTATTTAGCGTTCATGTTTATACCCTTCAGATTACTTATGATCATAGAGGTAATGACATACCATGTCTTTTGATATACCAGACTAGGTTTTTATCATACCTTACCTGTGTACCTTAGATCTTCGGATTTGATCCATTGATGCTAGGGTACACATTTTATATATATAGATAGGTTCAGGATATTGTCATGCTTAGTGTCATGCATCACCTCGCATGATTGTATGCTGCGCGATAGTCAGCTCCATTATTGTTGAGCACATCGCCAGTTACATGGATTTGCACACGCAACCACTCATGGGTTAGTGGTTCTTATTAGTCAGGGTGTGTTGCAGCAGGTGCTCTGTCAAGGGCTCCGTTGGTCCACTCATAGGTAATGTGACACAGCGTTGTAGTAGGGCAGGGATCCCTCCTCTGAACTTACTCAGGGAGATGAGAGCATTGAGCTCCCCCACTTATGATTTGGGGTATGAGGATAGGTGTACTCCGACAGTATCCCGTCCACTCGGTCACTCATCAGGAGCAGTGATGGCAGAGTGCACGGTTGTCACAGCCCTACCCACTCGGTCTCACCATCGTGTGTGAGACGGCTGACTGAAGAGTAGGGGTGACCAGGACATGTCATTGGCATCATACGTATTGATGCATTTATTGCTTGTGTTTGCTGCACTTGTATGCTGCATATTGGATGGATGCATTTGTTTGACATGCATACAGGATTGCTATTCCTCTCGGTTGATTATCTATACACCAGGTCTTGGTTAGTACAATTTTCTCCTGTTTATTTCAGTTGCATTTATCATTCTTATATCAGGAGGCTGTACGCATGATTAGTGCTAGTTGTTATTTTCTTACTATGCATGTCAATATTACCCGCTGAGGAGTTGACTCACCCCGTGGATATTTACTATTTTCAGGTTGAGGCTGTCCGGAAGAGTTCCAGTCGCTAGTCCCCTGCAAATCGCAAGGATATTTTTATTGAGTCTTTTGGTTTTATTTCTTATTGCACTATCTGGACTTGTACTAGTTTTTCTTTATGAATATTGTATGGTTTATTTTATTGTCGATGAATTTTTATTGGATATGTTTTGCTACATGCCTGTCTGGATGACAGAAGAGGCGAGTTCGTTGTGATTTGTGTTTTATGGGTGTAGTGGAGCAGGATATCTGTTTTGAGCTTTATGAGTGTAGTTGAGTAGAATTTTTGACTTGGTTTTTTCTTATCGTTGCATTTGTTTAGTTTTACCTTTAAACTGTGTGGTGATTGCTTATTTTATATATGTATATTCTGATCATGTTGGCCGAGGTATCTGGATGATGTAGTAAAGTTTCAGATTGTCACTCGTACATGGGAGATGCTGCCGAAATTTCTTCTGGTAGGGACTACCTGGGGCGTGACAAATTTAGTATAGCAACCATCAAGCATGTCTATCTAATAATGAAGATGATTTTTTCCATTGGCTCCACCTAGATCATAACCTCGATAGGGTCTATCAAGGTAGTGGATTCGATGCTTGGGGAACTAATATTGATCAAGTCCAACTTGATTAATTAAGTTAGACTTGAGGACTCATGCTTGGACTACTCTTATATTTGTTCGATTAACGAGAGACAAATAAAATTTAAATTTGTGTTTAGCTTTATACCCAAGTCCGGATCGATTGTATATAGTTCTTTAGGTTTCAAGAATCAAATCAAAATTCTTCCAATGTATCTTTCAATTCCTTGACTTAACTTTTTATATGGGAATTTTCTTCCTCAAGTTGTTGTACTTGAGTTAAAGTTTCAGTCTGAATAGATTCAATCAAGGAGCTTGGGTTGGCCACTTCCTTAAGGGTTGTTACCTCATTTTAGAATGACTTATCCCGGATATTAAATTTAATTAGCTTGCGCATAAGATAATTTACTAGATTATGTAATTTATCTATTTAAGAAAAACTTATAACATGTAGACCCTCTAGAAATAAATACGGACCCTTAGAAATAAATTTTGAAGAAAACTTTAATTTACGTACCTAAAAACGAACTGTCACAGAAATTATAATTAGCTTCCTCACAAAACCGTAGGGAATTTATTTCACGAGCAAGCATCCACTTTTACACGCCACACCGCAAGCCCCTGCCCACCATCAACACTGACACCTCCCACACCAGCTCAGCACTGTTCACTTCTGCATAGTAATTTACATGTGCATATATTTTTGTGCTTGTGATCACATCACAGCGCAGGCGTTGACGTCGTCGTCGTTGAAGATGTTGCTGACGGCATCGTCGCCTCTTTGAGGCACGCGGACGTGGCCGTGCTTGTCGCCGTTATAGCCGTGGCGCCAGTAGTTGTAGCTGTTTCTGAACGACTCCTCGTCGTGGAAGTAGTTCTTCGCCGTCGTGAAGTAGAGCGGCATGTCCGGGTTGGGCCAGAACTCCGCCTTCTTCCCGCTCCGACGCACCTCCTTCAGCACCTTGTTCCGCTCCACGTACCCCGTCACTGTCACTTTCTGCAATTCCAACTCCACCTCCACCGAGTCCACTCCTACACCCCCATCATTAATCATCTTAATTAATCCCAATTAATTAATCATTTAAAAGTAATTAAGAGTAGTACTCTACCTCTAAGCTTCAGAAGGGCTTGTTTGACCACCCTCTCGCAGCCTTCGCAACACATCCTCACTTTAAGCTCCACTGTCTGCATGCAAACAGATAATTTATTCAGACATGAAATCGGCAAGATGCTTTTACTTTTATTCTTTCACCACTACCACCACCTCATCTCTATTCCCATAGAATTCCTAAGTCATGTATTTTAATTATTAATTAATTAATTCCCTATCAGAATAGACGAAGTGGTAGAAGAATAAAAGAATAAACTTCCCACCAACTTGGCAGAATCCATCTAAAGAATCGAAAATCACGCAAAAGATTAAGCACCGATACGATTGATCGAGCGTAATGGGAAACTGCAATATATATCCTTCTAGATATATTCTTGCAGATAAGCTTAAGTGGGTGTACACACAAACTAGGAGGAAGATCAAGGAGCTGGCTATTAATTTAAAGAAAACAAATTAATTATTGGGAATTCAGAGATGGTAATTAAGAACCTGGAGGGAGAGAGGGCGTCCCTTGTTGGTCATCTTATTATTGTTTCCTTGGAAGAAATAAGTGTTGGTGCTGGTACTTGCAGTGCTGTGGTAGTAAGCGTTTCTGTAGTTCTTACTACGGTGGCCTGCCTTATGGCGAAAGGGGTAGTAGATGGTGGACAACAAGGAGGCAAGTGCTCTTTCCATGGCTCACAGAGCTTGTGGATTTAAAGGAAGCAAGTGTGGTTCCTTGTGGATGGGATAGAGTTATATGAGAGGAGAGGAGAGCTGCAGAGTGACAGAGAAGAAAAGATACGATAGCCAACCCAACACAACATGATCTAGTTATATATCAGATTGTAATATACTTTTATTCCTCTGGTTCCCCTTCGCACTCATCTTTACATACATTGTATTGTTTCCTTGTGCTGAGTATGTTCTTTGAATAATTTAAGCTTTGAGAAAAAGCAATGGAATCAAACGCTTTCAATGACGTGCGACTCATACACACACACATACATATATATATATATGAGTACTTGTTAAATATAAACAGAATGTCACACATGTTTACAGATTAGATGGGGCTCAAGGACCTTAGGCTAATATTGAGGGACCTAATTAAGAGACTTAGAGCCCTAACATGCTACGATCTTCTTACGAGTGTAAATGTCTAACTCGAGTTTTACTTGAAGTGGAACCATGCATGCATGCTGATTAATTCCTCTCCTTATAGCTATGCTTAATTAATATCACGTTATAACTTAGGTTGCAGATGCTTTGGAGCATTTGGCGACATAATTATAATCAATCGACTAGCTTTTATATTAAACCAGTCAAGAATATTGTTTGGTTAAAAACAAGTAAGGCTTTATTTATATGGACATGCCAATTTGAACGAACATATAATAATATAATGGGTTGTACCTTGTATTTATATAAATTTGAGAAGAATCGACTACATGCTCATACGTGAATAACTAATTCAATCCAACATAGAAAAATCATATTTTGCCTCAAGAAAATAATTAGATAATTCAAGGATTTTATTAATACCCCTCAAGAGCATCATTTTGACATATTCTTGTTATTGCAGTCTGACTCTGCATGAAGATGCTCATCAACTTGCACTTTAAACTAAGAAGCTCCATGAACTAGATTAGACAATTATCTCTTTGCCTGATTTGTATATATATATATAGAAAAATATGCTTAAAAATTGACTGATCAGATAGTGGTTTATATATTTTTGTTCAAGACTTAATATGTGAAAATGAAGACAAGGGGGAACAGGTGGTATTGGTATTGGTCACATCATAATCCATTACTTACGCTGGACAAAAGGGATTCATTGAATTGAAATGTGTGGAAAAGTACTGGAGCATCTCCATGCTGTATGTGTGTCATTGTATGTCTGCTGAAAGCTTAAGATCTAAAATTGTATCCAACATGCGATGCATCTTATCTTCTATCACATGCGTGATTCGGCTAATTAACCTCCCAGGCCACATGCAACTTTCTCAGTACTGCATGTATATCATTACCCCATGGGACGATATAACTTCATGCGCGCACAAAGTGATGCTCAATAATTATATATGTGTGTGTATATATAATTGTTTAGATAGAGGAGAATTTACTTAGATTCTCAAAGCACTTGCTTGAGAATATAAAGGAGTATATATTGTGCTTCAATTCCTTGGCTGCTAAGCAAGGTGGATAGGTACTTGCATGCATGGTGGTTTGCATGAAGGCTATTGTTGTGCCGTCCGTTCGGCCGGGTGTCAGCCAATGAAACATTATATATATAGGCCCCTTGCATGAAGAACGCATTCTATATAGTTGATGGATGATGGAGGTGTTTAGGTACACAATATTGTGTTAGAGGAAAAATCATTTCTAGAAACATGATCAAATTTGGGGCAAGTAAGCTACCAATACATCTTCTCAGATTTCCCATATCGGACCAAGCACTATCTCCTAGCTGGCATGACATTTGGAGCAACTCAAAAATACACATTGAAGCTACATCATAATAAGTCAAACATCGGAAAGAAAATTACTATAGAAATTGAAACACACAAAGCTAACTTCTTTGGAATTTGGGATACCTATAGCATGTGATGCGGAGGATTTTTCTTTTTTACCCCTACTTGTCCGTAGATAGAGAGTCATGCTAATTTATCAATCAAAGTCAGAATGAGTCAAATTTAATCTAAAGAAAAATTAACTGCTGATGGAACTCAGATCTAATCGAACCAACGTAGTACACTCATCCCCACGATTAAAGACAAGTTGTCGATCATGTCTCAGCCTTAACTTTCAGTAGCAGGCTCTCTCCTAAGCTCGAAGAGAGACTCCCTGTCAATCTTAATTAGCAACAATTGTTTCTAAGTCTCAGCGACAGACTCAATCTCAACGATAGACTCTATCTTAGCCTTGGTAATAGACTCTCTCCAGTCTCGACAAGAGACTCCCTCTCAATCTCATCGACAAACTTTATCTCAGTCTCAGCAACAGACTCTCTGCCAGTCTCAGCAAAAGACTCCCTCTCAGTCTTAGCAATATACTCGATCAGTCTCGATCGACAGCAAACTCTCTCCCAGTCTCAGCGAGAGACTCTTTCCCAGTCTGGTTGAGAGACTCCCTCTCAGTCTCAGCGATAGACTTTATCTCAGTCTAGGCAACCAACTCTCCCAGTCTCGGCGAGAGAGACTCTCATTCTTGATAAGAGACTTCCTCTCAATCTCGATAGTAGACTCTCTTTTAGACTCAACGAAACATTCCTTCTCAGTATCAGCTTCAAATTGTATCTCAGTCTTGACAACAAACTCTCTCCCAGTCTTGGTGAGAGATTTCCTCTCGGTGTCAAGGATAGAGTTTATTTCAGTCTTGGTAGTAGACTCTCTCCCAATCTCGGTTAGACAATCCCTCTCAGTCTTAGCGATGGGCCCTATCTCAATTTTGGTGATAGACTCCCATTCAGCCCCGGTTAAAATCATCGCCATCATTTTTGTCTCTGCCCTAGTCTCCAGCACTCTCCCTCAAAGGCGGATCTCGACATTATCTCAATCTCGGTCTCTGACCTTAACTTCGAATATTCCCAAGGCACCCCTATATCAATGTCACTTTTTTCATTCTTAAGACAAGCCTACGCCCTATATGGGCTCGCTGACAATAATTATAAATATTTTAGGTTGTATGACATCCTAAGAATGGAAGTATTTATGAGGTTATTAGGTCTGATCTCCTAGATGCTCTCCTAACGAACACATAGCACTGGATGAATACACCAGCGAATAACGACTATCGGATTTAGTCCCCTCATCGATTTCTAGCATGATGCACTACAACAAAAATGTTAAAAACAACAAATTTTATCCGTTGTCATAGGCCCTTAAAATCATTGTAACTGACTGTGTTGTTAAAAGTGCGGGCTACGACAACGATTTAAATCGTTGTCTTTGAATGAAACGACAACAATTTTGCAACAGTTAAAACCGTTGTCTTTGAATGAAAAAACAACGGTTTAAAATCATTGTTGTTTAGAGCACTTTTAATAACGTTGTCAGTTACAATGGTTTTTGGGGTTACGACAATGGTTTTTAACCGTTGTCTTTAAGGGCGATAGAAAACAATAATGATTTTAAGCCATTATCTTTTAAACTATTGTCTTTTGATATCAATATATCATATTTCAATATAAATATATATAATAAAGAATCATAATCTCAAAAGAAAGAATATTCTCTACATTAATGTCATTCAAAATGTTACTTATAGAAGAATTACAATCATAAAAGAAGAAACATGTCTCATATTCAAATAAAATTTATCCCAATATAAATAAATAAATAACCTCCATTTACAACTAATGAACGATAGCCAAAAGACTAGAAACTTGTAATGGTGGTTCATGCCATGTAGGATTGCACTTAATTATTGTCAACCCAATTGTCCCATCACAATATTCAACTTGTAGGATTTCATTGGACTCCTCTTTCTCACTTGCTGATTCTTCCATGTAAACCTTTTCCAATATTATTGATCAGTAGTTCTATAATAAATCTAGTTTTTCCCACACAAGCTCCATCAAAAAGTCCAATCTTTCCGCCCCTTTGATAAGGCACCAGGAGATCAACAACCTTTGATCGAGAAATAACATGAAAAAAATACACATTCTCCATAATTTGGAAGGGATAACATCCATTAATTGAGAAATAACAATCACAAATACAAAAGCATGTCGAACGTTTTCTGAATTCATTTAATTAATATGAAAAAATATACTATGAATTTAGAACACCGAAACAAACTAACTTCCTACCTTACCATTAGATACAGTATCATGAAATGAAAAACAAAGGTATATTACCTATTTTAGCTCTCTTCTAAGAAGCAACACTTGATTGGTGAATTTGATATAAAGACACAAAAAATCATAAAATATTTTGGGAGACAACATTTAGTATTATTTAGGAAACCTATTACATGGGTAATTATATCAGAATGCTCACACAAAGAAGACAAAAGAGATTACAACTTATCTATTTACATGAATAAATACTCACTTCTAATATGTTACAACAACAAAATTTAAGTAGAGTAACCATGAAATGCAATTTTTGGATCCTTAACAAACTCAGTGAAAATGAAAACATAATGTCAAACTTGGTGTATGTAAACTGAAGAGAAGAAAAAACTTCAAACTTAAAAGAAATGAAACGTACGTAATTGATGTTTAATCGGGCTAAATTTCAAGATTGTAACATATATAATCAGTTGTATTAATACCATATCCTGAAAAGAGATAAGTAAGCAAGGAAAATAGGCATGCATGTTATAGAGAAAATTCAGAAGACCACATGTTTTGATTTGGAGCAAATCTATATAAAACATATGCACGATACATTACCCTCCAATACAATTGCTGGCATGTCACGTAAATGACATTCAACGGACTTTGCATTTGAGGCAGCTTTAATTGCCTAAGGCGACAATGATAGCATATAAATAGGCGTTGCTAAGCTTGAATGACAACCAAGATATAGAGCACACTAGTTAACATAAAAGCACCTTCATTGCGCATTCTTGCAAGATTTGGAAACATTGTTGTGTAATTCTAGCATGTTGGAGCCACTATAGGAAAAACATAATTTAGCGATGAATTATTTCGTCGCTAACAGATGTGTTTTAATCGCTAATATCAATTCATGATGATAAATATTCGTCACTAACATAGTCGCTATAAGCATGTCACAAACCATATTTTCATCGCTAAGATTGGCATAATCGCCGCTAAACTATATACGGTTAGCGACATATTTAGTTTGATTCGTCGCTAAATAGTAAATGTTAGCGACGACGTATGACTAATTCATCACTAAAATTTACTGATTTTAATGACGAATATATAATAATTCGTTGCTAAAACCAGTTGTTAGCGACGAATATATCAGAATTCACCGCTAACCATTTTATTTAAAAAAAAAAAAACCCCCGCTGACAAGATTCAATGAATATAAGGGTTAGCGACGAGAGAAATTCGTCGCTAATGATATATTTTTTTCAAGATTCAATGAATATAATACAGACAGTAATAACAAAGTAAACTAGTATATTTGACGATAATTCAATTTTATGTCAGACATGATAAGGGACACAGCTAAGTACGAAATCCTAATCTTTATAATAAAGGAAGATGCAATATAAATGAGCACTGAATCACTAAAGTAACAAGAAAAGTACTTTTGAAAATTCGTCATCTGGAGCTTGCAGTTTCTTCTGAATGCATATCTTTACATTGGCTAAAGTTTCACCTTCCTTAATGACTAATGATCCTGAACTTGCTGCAAAAAAAAAAAAAAAAAACAAAAAATGTGAAGTTCTTAGGGAAGTTTGTCTTCACAAGATATATAGAGAAGTAAAAAGTAATCATGGATTTGTATAATAATGCAATTATCTAGCTACTCTAATTTTTGGGACAATCCTTTATCGTATATAATAAAGCAATTGGAAATATGTCTCTGTCAGTGCATAGAGAGTAAAACATGTGGACATCTACATAAGGCAATTAAGTAAGAATGGGAAAAGTTTCAGTACAGGTAAAAAAGAAATCACACAAGAATTTGTTGGCAGAGAATATAAAATACACCAGATGGTAATTATTACCAAAAGATAAATGCATCTATTTTATTCAAAGCTCCAAAAAATAGCACAAGTCCAACACATTATACTCGCCATTTGGTTCTAATTAGGATCTCTATTAAAATGGTAAACATGAATCAACCGATCGTGAGACCCAAGGTTTTTCTCTTCTTCTGGAATCTACATGGAGAATACCCAAATCCAATCAAACATAAGATACCATTAAATCACAATATTTGACACAAAATCGTACAAGTTTACGTTGAAAATGATAGGTCTCCTAATAGAGACGAAACAGCACAATAGCATGTAAACAATAAATTTCAGATAAATGTAAAAATATCCCCAATACAAACTCACCTCCTCTGCACGCAAAGTACAGTATTGATCATTAATGTTCTCAATCTTCTCACTAGGAAGAAAGATCTGCATGGATAAAAAGTAAGAAGAAGGTTAAAATGCCAAACAACTAAACAAGAGAGGAATTCTAAGTGTATGTAGAAAATATTAGCTTCATGCCATAGTACTATTTTTTGGAAGTCGAATGCTGTGAATTGCCACCTAAAAATAAAACATCTAAGTTATAAGAAAATTTCACAAAACAAGAATATATAAAGAATAGAAGGATCAACCCAACCTCCTCTTTTGTGGCATGGTGGAATGCTACTTTTAGAGTTTTTAAACCTTGCAATTCAAGAAGAGGAATATCCAATATCTCATAATACAATATTTTAGATGTCTACGGCAATTAAACTAGCATCCATTAATTCACTAAATTACCATAAACAATAAGCTTCTAAAAGATAAAATAATATATATAGCGAAATTAAAGTATAGAAATCATAGATTTAATCCCAGAGGTGATAATTGATGTATAGAACTTTGCTTAGTATTTATCAAAACATTATATGTTTAAACATGGGGAAATTCACTAACCACCACTACAATTGGCACTTGATAAGATGTCTTCCTGTATTTACAAATCATCTAACTTATAGCAGAGTGAGTCCTCCTTCACATGCCAAGCAGAAACATATATCAATCAAAAATCTTACTATAGGAAGATCCTTGTTTTCTCTAATCATTGCATCGACTATATATCACTCATGAGGCATAGTATATTTTAGGTGACGCTTGCCTTCTTTGAGCTCTAGCACTTGTTGGCGTTGAAGATTGCTCAGCATCATCTAGAATTTGTCGAGAAAGGGTAAGCAAAGCCCTAGATCTTGGAAAGCAACAAAACGAAGTAAAATGCTAGTTCTTCCTTACTAGAAGGTTGTGTCTCGGGGATGAATCCGCTGCCATGTACAAGGGGATCAGAGGTGGGCAGTGGAGGGAGGCCCTAGCATATAGCAGCATGCCCAGAGAGGAAGCGATTGGTCTGGTGGCGCTGTCAGGCGGGGGAGGAGCAAAGGAGGGAGATGGACTTGCCGGTACCAGTGGAGGATTGTGCCGGCGATGCACGACGAAAGGCTCTATTTAGGCAGAGAAGATAAGAAAAACACAGAGAGATAGGCAAAGAGATCATAGTTGGCCGGAGATGTATTTTATCGCTTAGGGTTCAGGTAGGTATTTAGGAATTTAGGTTCAGGAAGGAAAACGCGAAGGGGGAAAAACACAAAGGCATTTAGGTAGTGTAGAGGGGTTAGGCGAAGAGGGGTTCGTCGACATAGATGGAATTCGCCAATGAAGAGAGGGAAAGAAACATAGATGGATATTGTAAGTTGGATGGAAATGCTTAGGGATCGGGAAGACAAAAGGGGGGGATGCAGCAGCAAAAAATTTCGGGGAGAGGGAAAGGAAAAATGCAGCGGCAAAAAATGTCTTAGGGGGAAAACAACGAAGGGAAAAAAATAACGGTATTTGACCACACTTAATAGACAATGATTTTTAAAAATCGTTGTCGTAATCTCAAAAAAAGCGCATATAGACAACAATTTTCAAAACCATTGTTGTAGCCTTCAAAAATCATTGTCATAGTCCCAAAAAAATGTAAATAGACAACGATTTTTAAAAAACATTGTCATAGGAAAAAAAAAGCTGATAAAAGACAACAATTTTTGTTAAAACCGTTGTTAAAAGGTAAAAAATAATAGTTTTGGCATAAAACTGTTATCTTTTGAGTGTTGTTAAATGAGGATTTTCTTGTATAGTGATGGTATTTTGACTGACATGGAGATACTCTTCGAATAGCTATATAGATACTCACGAAGATAATGACAAGGGATTTCTAATTTTCAAAAACCCTTGACCAGGTTCCATTCTCCCTCTGCATTGTCTTCTTCTGCTTCTCGCATATCACTGCAAGTAAACCCTAACTTGAGCATCGAAGTGGCCTCAAGATCCATCCCACGGGTATCCTAACTCTCTTTTGGAGTGCATTTCAGGCTCCTTCATCTTACTCATAAACGATCTCTAGAGAAGGCATGCATTAGCAAGTTCATTGACTGGTGGCTTGACCATCTACGATATTTGGCCAGAACAACATGTTTATTATTATGCTTTAGATTTTTTTTTAAAAAAACTAAAGTAGCATAAGTACTTGAGTTACATTTGCATATTTTTTCTTAAGGTCATTTACTCTTTTACTTGCTTTCTAAGGTTGTAAGTCTATGAAAATGTAAATGTAAATCCTTTGAAATAGTTTTTTTTAGAGTGAATGAATAATAGATTATTCTTTTTTATTTATTTATTTTCAAGCCTCTTTTGTTAGTGTAATTGATCCTGATCAAGGTTGACACGGTTAACCAAGCTCGAATTAAGTTTTGATATTTGATCACTATGTAGTTAGTTAAGTGAAAGGTCGAATAGGTGAAGGTGGACCAGATACTTGATAGTCTCAATATCATTAGTTGGTTGAACAAGAGTCAAGTATGTCAAGATTGTTTGGATACTTGATAAGATATGAAAAATTCAAGTGGATCATGATTGACTAAACACTTGGCAGTCAGAAGTCCAATAGAGAATTGACAAGAGAAAATATAAATGGATCATGGTTAACCGAACACTTGATGATCAGAAATGACGGAAGTCTAAGTGGGTCGGTCATGAAGGACTAGACACTTAACTTGGGAGGCGAAGTTCAAGTGGATCATAGATGATCAGACAGTTGACATTTGGAAGAAACTCCTAATAGGTCATGAAGGACTGGATATTCGATGAAAAAAGTGAAATCTTGTTAAGTCAAGGTTGACTGGATGCTAAATAATAAGAAGTCTTGGCAGATCAAGGATGGTTGGATGCTATGCAATAGAAAGTTTTATTAGGTTAAGATTGACCAATATGTTGAGTAAAGAAAGTTCTGGTAGGTTAAAGTCAATCGAATACTAGGTAAAATGATAATACAATTTTGATAAAGCTACAATAGGAGTATCAGTCCATCAATAGGGTGTATCGTTTGACCGAAGGACTCTAAACTCTAAAATTGAAGGTTGAGGTATTTTTAGGATTTGTTACAGTAACTAAGGTTTTTGCTACAATAACTAGGGTTGAAATTATGAACATGATTTTGTTGCAAATGATAAACCCTGAAAAATAGGATTGCTACAGTATTTTCAGGATTTACTACAATAAAAGGGTTTAGGGGTTTCTACTATAGTAGCAGTCTATTGTTGAGTTCCAACAATTGATTGTTGGCACTGTAGCAGCGAACAAAACATTATAAAATTGACTGTTCAACTCAACTATTCGCTAACAATCGACTTCTAAGGTTTACCAATCAATTGCTATCACTATTCACAGGAATAGAAAGCTTTGGAATCTACTAAGCAGTCGAGTCTAACGAGTCAAGGTTCAATAGTTGAACTACTAGGGTTTAGCAATCAACTGATGGTAGTCAAACTTCATGGAAAGAATCATCCTACAAGTTTAACAGTAAGATTAGATGTAGCAGTCAATTGGTGAAGTCTAGCAATCGACTGTTAGGGTGAACCAAGTACAACTGATCTTGTTTTGTGTTGTATTGTTGATTTGTTCAAGTTTTCGCTGCTCAATCAACTTAATGCGATCGTAGCTATTCATCCACTCTCTAGTTGGCGTGGATCCTAACATATTTGAGGGTTGAGTCCTTCATAATTACCTTTTTCTCTTTTCTTGATGGATTCCTTGTAAGAAGAAAGCTTTTCTTCTAGTGTGGTTAGCCTATTGAGTGTAGTGCCGACATCAATGACTTTTCTACCTCTTGCATCAGGTGTTAATTTGGTATTAGAGCATAGATTGGGATGACTAGTTGTTATGCTTGAACTTCCCATTGTTGGTGTAATCAACCTGTAGAATTTTAATATTTGTTTGACAATATGTTTAATATAATCTAGTCAGGTTTCACCAAGGGTTATCTAAACAGAATCTAATGTTTGGAAGTCTAGTCAAGTCAAGATTGTTCGTATGACTAGAAAGGGTGAGAAGTCTACCAAGTGACTGACAAGTCTATGTAGGCTAAGGTGACTGAATGTCTGGCAAGGATGAGTAGAATACTAAGTGACTAGAAAGTCCAAGCAAGTTAAATGTGACTAGATGCTTAGCAAGAGGAAAACCTTAGAGGAGTAAACCTTAGGTAATGAGAAGTCTTGAAGGAGGTGAATTCTGAGCAAAAATAAAATCCTAGGGGAGTGAATCTTAGATAATGAGAAGTTTTGAAGGAGTGAACTCCCAGTAAAAAAAAATCTTTGGAAAGTGAACCCTAGGTAGTAAGAAGTCTTGGAGGAGTAAATTTCAAGTAAAGGGAAAATTGTAGGGGAGTGAACCCTAGGTAGTAAGAAGCCTTGGAGTAGTGAACTCCAAACAAGTATCACCAATAGGTCTCGTTTCCAGTCGAACGATGGTTTACCGAACTAATAAATTTTGGTAAATCTAAGTATAGGTTGCTAATACTATTTTACATTACTATTATTGCTATTATGCTAATTTATTGTTGTAAGAAAAATCTTAGTGGATTAGGACAATTAGACATTGAGCATAAAACATAGATGTTTGGCGGATAAGTTAAGATAAGTTTCTAGAGTGGAGTGGTTTTTTTGAAAAGAAGAACAGTGAGGTCATGTCTTTGTTGGGACAAACCTTAAGCGTTGATCCGACTGAAGAAATCAACTAAAGTTTTTAAATCAAGATCAGACAGTCCTAACTATCATACTTATTCATGCATATTATTATTTACCATCTAACTCGATTTTGCAGTATCATTATTATTGTTATTTCTATGCTAATTTTGTTTTATAGAAAAGTAGAGTTCTTCTTATTAACTAAGAAGTTCAATCAACTGAACAGGAAGGTTTAGTTGACCGATCTAAGTAGATAAGTATAGAAAGATGCAAATCATTGCAAAGAATGAAAGCTTGGTTCAGTAGATTGATAGGGGGATTAGTTGACTAAACCTTATTTGGAAAGATGATACGGATATGATCAGATCGGTTCAAGAAAGGAAACCTTTGGGGACCAGTCGACTGATGGGGTTCAGTCGACCGAAAACTCAGATTTCATGGAATCGATCAAATCATATCCAAGCAAGCAAGGGAAGAAGTGAGGATCAGTCGCCTGATAGTTGTTCAATCTACTGAACGGGTTCCAATTGATTGATAGAGGCCTATAAAAGAAGCCTCGAGGTTCAAGGCTTAGTAATCAATTTGCTCAACGTCTCATCTCGCTTTTGTTGTTTTTGCTCGTGCAAATACTACTACTACGACACCGAGAGACTCTCCGACAACTATGCTAAACCTTGTGCTCTTCATTGTCATAGATTTAGTGTATGGTTTGGTGGTTAAGATGCTTCCTTTTGTAAAACAAAGTCGTCAGAAGATTACCTCTTCCTTCTGGTGATTTTATTTTCAAATAATACATTTTTCATTAAAACTTTAGTAATAATTTGTAGCTTTTCTAATTTTAGGCTATCTTTACAACAATTTTTTAAATCGAATATTTCAACTTATTTATGTTTATGTACTTTATTGTTATTATTTTCCAATACATAAACTTTTTAAAATAAAAACTCTGCATTAACTTTTTCAAATTAATATTTTTGTCTTCCCCTTTAACTCATAACAAATTTAGTTTTTAATTGAATACAAATACTTTAGTATATTTCAGTATATAATAAAGATTTTTATATACTTAACTACTATATAAATTTAAATGTTAGATTTATTGAATATTTTACTGTAATTAATGCATATGGTACCATTCTTACATTCGGCTCGTGCCTTCAAGTTGAACCTGACTCAGCTACTTCCCTGAACGCCTTTATATATATATATATATATATATATATATATATATATATATATATATATAGATCTGCAGCATCCCATACGAGGACATGCTACCAGCAGCTTTCTAGCTAGCAGCGACATAGAGATGCTGAAGGCTTTGCTAGTACACTGATACGATGTGGGGGAGAAAAAGAGAGAGCGGACAAGTGGCCTGGAGATTGCGATCGAGAATCAGTACAATAAAACAGATAGAGTGGGAGGAGGATAAGATATATATCTTATGGTCCTAACTAAGCAGAGCGACTTTGCAGTGTCATATGAGCATGTCCATATGCGCCTGCATTAGTTGTAACAAGCTCAGCTCAGTGCCCAGCCAGTAAGTGTGAATACTGCTACGAGCACATGAGACCAAGGCCCTCATCTGAATGGTGATGGATGATGGCCCAAGGGATGGGGAAAAGTGGCGAGAGCTGTGGATGTAGTGGCTAGCTTGTAGCTAGCATGGTTATCTGGTCTGGTCCCCTTCAGAAGCCAACCATTAACGTAGCTTCATAGATAGGCGCGCGCCCACACTCGGTCGTTGGCCTTTATGCAAGCCTTGAATTATAGTAGTTTCAATTGTAAAGGATCTTAAATTCTTAATTATTTGAGCATATATCTGTAGAGGAATGCAAATCGTATGAAGGGAGGGAAAATCTATGAAGGCTCCTCCTACATGCATAGGATTTAACGTGCATCAGCATGGGAGGCAGATAATTAATAAATACATGGATTTGAGCCAATTAAATAGATCTTACAAAAGAGTTCATGTGAAAAGTCAAATGGGAGTGGAGTTCAATCTAAGTATAGATACTAAGAAATCAAGTATGTTAGAGCAATTTTCCTACAAGGATCTCTAGTAATCAATTATATATATATTTTTGAGGGTCACCATAATGCTTTTTCCCAACAAAAGAGCACCCTCAATTGAAAGGAAAAAAAAACTAAATCTCTTTAGCTTCGTTTCCCATACTATAGCTTTACCCTTTGACTCTAAACTATATATTCAAGCTTTTTGAGCCAATACTAAATTTTTCTAAACTCTTCTTTGGGCCACTTTAACTTATATATATTCAATTATTAAGATGTTCAATTTTCAACCTTGAGTTTCTTGATTCAGAGTGGATCATGTACATGTGATTCATTATAGCAAAAGATGATTACACTCACTTTAGATGTCATTTATAGTCCGTCCAAAGTTATGTGAAAAAAAGGTAAATCACGGGATCAACTTATAGCCGACTGAATATATATATATACACACACATCACCACCATATTATGAAATATGAATTACATGTATATGGAAACATATCACCACCATGTATATGTATATCTATTTAAAGTTGAAATTAATTTTTGAAATATACATTCTTACTTTAGAACTTTCTTCAGGACTTAGTTAAACTAACATTTCATAGACTAGGAGTGAGTTTACCTCGTAAATCTTGTTGTGTGATGCTCCCTTTAGACTAGTGATAGAGTCTTCCTCCACTTGAAGAGACACCATCATGAACAGCCATTAGTGCTAAGTTGTATTTGCTTTTGAGCCTTTGTTTTTGTCCCTCTTCTTTGTAAGAAATACCATCACTAGTGACCATAGTGTTAGGTTGTATTTGCTCTGGCTAGGGCCTTAGCTCTTGTTCTTTTGATGTTGATGAATCATCCCAATTAGTAGCCCACAATAACATATGATCAGTTGACTAAAATGTCAAATCAGAAACCTATCCACAACGATTGTTTAATTCCCAGTTGACTCCAAATGCATTTAGTTTACTAGATTATTATTAGTCAACTTACAATTCATCAGTTAAATCATCTAGATATAACTTTGACCTAGATTATGTCTTCAGTCAACTCGTTCAACCATCCGTTGCTGACTCAATTGGATAACATGGTGACTAAATCTTCTGAAAATTATGTATTGAATTGACTCAGTTGACCATTAGTTGACTCACCTGAATAAATATTCAACTTCTTCACCATTGACATGGTTTCACTCGACTTCACATGTCAACTCATATCCTTAGCCATAAACTTTATCATGCACAGATAAATTCAAACCATACAAATAGTCAACTAGGAAGCTAACTCAAATCATTTTAGTCAACTATTTTACCATTCAGTTGACTCAAGACAAAATAAAAACCTTCTGGTCACCAGCAACATATGTTGATAGTCAACTACTAACTCAACCAATCAGTCGACTCAAAAATAGTCCAGTTAATTGAATCTCGTAGATCTAAAGCGGTTTCATTGATTTCAACCAATAACCCTTGTTTTCTAATTGAGTATATGCCTAAATAATAAAGTTTTATACAAAATGCACAAAATGATATTCTCTTCTATCTCTCATCTCACATGTCTTCAGCTGATGATGTTCCTATATATATTAATCGATTGGTATGCATGAACAATAAATTAACATGTAAACACTTACAATCTGAGGCCTTACAAATTAAATTGTTTTGTTTCTCCTTGTCGTCTAGAGGATGGTTACAACAAATCACCCCTGGATCTCACAAACCAAGTCCCTCTCAAGGTTGGATGTTCTTTTCTCGCAAGAAAAAAAAAACAAAAACCTCAACCCTCTTTTTCTTCTTCTTGGACGCCTTTAAAATAAAGGGAAGGACAGGGTAATTATTCTGAGTGTAGGTGGATGCCGAAGGGGTTAATGGGTAATTATTCTAACTGAGTGGAGGTGGACGCCAACTGCATGGTAGCTGTCCCCACTACTAACCTCTCTTTCTTATCCAAGTTAAACTATAAAGATCAAAAAAAAAAAAATAATAATAAATTCCAATTATATACAAGGAAAAATGATTTATACGGGAGTAAGTATACGGAGCGATTAATGTTAAGAAAGTTCTCACATTTTATATAACCGATCTTAAAATAAATTGGAGATATTAATATCTTTCATTTATTTATGATTAAATCATTTACATTTATAAAAATATCTTTAATCCCTTATACCGATTATTATGTCAAGTGTATGGTCAATATCTTCAAACATTATAATTATTCACAATCACATTTTTAATACTAAATGAAAATTATAATATAATTATTCACAATCACATTTTTAATACTAAACGAAAATTATAATTGATCGATCAGTGAATAAATGGCAAAAGATGTAAATTTATTTTAATCTTCTTTTTTTAACTAAAATCAATTTATTTTAATCAATCATTTTTTTAATTATGCTCCATAAACTGAATCAATCATACTTATTATGATATATACTACAGTAACAAGCACTGATTAAAACTTCTAGTTAATTGAAAAGTCACTAAGGGTAAAATTTAAATTATCTTATAATTTTAAAGATCTCACATAGTAGAGAAGCAGAGATCCATTCTTCTGCTACATTTATTGTCACTATAACATATGTGGTATGAATCACATGCTATGATATTATTTTTTTTACTAATAAAGAGCATATGTTTTTTAGAAATTTAACATCATACAGATTTTAATTTAAACATTCTCAATGCCTAGTCTTAAATTCAACTTATGAATTCTTATCTGGTATCTAGTAGGTTTAATAAATAATGGGTATATCTACTCTGATCATTATCAATTTACAAATAATCTCATTTTAATACTACTATCAAGGTGACCCCCGCTTACAGGTATGTCTCTATTCACAGCTTCATTAGTTATCCCATAAGCAATGATCTTACCTCTATTTAAACTTAACAAATAGAGATGATTATCTATGTGAGGGGACTTATCTTAACCTGCTAACATTTATATATATATATATATATATATATGTGTGTGTGTGTGTGTGTGTGTGTGTGTGTGTGTGTGTGTGTGTGTGTATTGAATAGATCATGACATTTCACAATCAAACATCTTACAATTTCCAATTGTCTTATATTACATTTTATGAAATCCAAAAGACTTCACTTGTGCTTAAAATAAAACTTTAGTCAATGACTTAGTAAAATGATCAACAAGTATAACATGTGTAGGGATATACTCAAGAAATACTTTTTCGTTGTCAATTATATTTCTTATAAAATTATACTTAACAAGGCATATACTCAGCTTCCATTATCAATAATGTTACACAAGCTTAATTACTTCTTGTTGTTACATGAGATAGCGCCTCCATTCAACAAGAAGGCATAGGCAAATATAGATATTCTATCATTAAGATCTCAACTCAATCTGCATCCATGTAGTCTTTCAAGCTCAAATCAAATTCATGAAAATAGAGATAATAATCTATTATTCTTTTACTATATTTTGAATATCTTCTTCATCACTTTCCAGTGTCTCGGTGTTGGGTTTAACTTAAAACGGCTAACAAAATGCACAATATAGCTAATATCAAGACGTACACACTGTTAGGGTTTGAAAGGTTGCAAATAAAGTCTCACATTAAAAATATATGAGAAAAATTATGGGCTTATAAGAGAAAAATATCTCCATTAATATGAAGTATTTTGGGTAGAGCCTAAAAATAAAATCATAAGGGCTTAAGCTAAAAGTGGATAATATCATACTATTGTTGAGATATATAAATTTCTTCGGTCCTAACAATTGGTATTAGAGTTTGGACTGCCAGAAGGTCTAACCGTCAACTGTGCACAAGAGTTATGGTCTAATCGAACCATGTGAGTAGAATATTGACCTTGAACAAAAGCAGTGGGGGCTCCCATGTCTGGATCAAGAGGATGAGACACTAGGCAGGAAGTCTTGGTGGACAAGCAGGCGGAGAAGCCCTAGTTGCGACTAGGCAAGGAAGACATGGTAAGTCAGTTGTATTAAGGGACAAGAAATTCCTAGTAGGTCAGTTGGACCGAGGGACAGGAAAACCTAGTAAGTCGGCTGGATTGAGAGGCAGGAAGACCTAGTGGGTTGAGGATCGGACTTCAAATGGATAAATTTTCCACTTGAGGGGGGCCTATGGTCCTTCGTTTAAGGGAGGATTGTTGGGGGGTTGTAAGGTTGCAAATAAAGTCTCATATTGAAAATACATAGGAAAGATCATGGGCTATAAAAAAAATATCTCCATTGGTATGAGGCCTTTTAGGTAGAGCCTAAAAATAAAATCATGAGAGTTTAGACTCAAAATGGACAATATCATATCATTGTAGAGATATCTAAATTCATTCGGTCCTAACACACACAACATAGTATACATTAATAAACTACCAATGACATTGGCATATAGTATTTTCTTCATTTGGATTATTTTTTCAAGAGTCTTGGGACATATACTTTTACTTAGAATAGTACCTTTTGCCACATATGTTGGATCGAGAAGCGCTAGATGGGGGGGGGGGGGGGGGGGTGAATAGCGCTCGTGGCTTTCACGTGTTTCGGATTCGTAACGAGTAAATGCACAGCATAATAAGAAAACAAACAAGATACAAAGACACCAAGATTTACTTAGTTCAGAGCCTTAGGCGACTCCTACTCCAAGGTCCGCGATCGTTGATCGCTTTCGGTGGGCAATCACTATCAATCCATAAATCTTTTACACCTTTAAAATACAAGTGCTGAAGTAAATAACTATTATACCGAGAATACAAAAGATGAAGAGAATGGTTGTCAGTTGTCGGAGTAGCAAAGCACGGTTGAGGCGTTCAGAGCAGCGTACAAGAGCACAAGTTGTTCTATTCGAGTTCATCTTCAAAGTTGCTCCCCGAGGCTTCTTTTTATAGCCTCTACAAGACTGATAGAGATCCTCGAAACTCGGGATCAGGTTTAACTCGAAGCGGATCGGTCGATCGACCCCTCATTCGGTCGACCGATCAGATGATCTCCTCCTCATTAGGGTTGTAAACGAGTCGAGCCGAGCTGAGCTTTGGGGTGTTCAAGCTTGTTTGATAAGATAACTGAGCCGAGCCGAGCCGAGCCGAGCCGAGTCGAGCTTAAAATGAACCAAACTTTTGAAATGAGTGTTCAAGCTTGGCTTGGTTTATTTTTTATGAGCTTGAGCTTGTTTGAAGCTTGACTTGAGCTTGGTTCGTTTAGATGCTATCAAACTCTCAATTTAAGCTTGACTTGAGCTTGGTTCGTTTAGATGCTATCAAACTCTCAATTTAAGCTTGACTTGAGCTTGGTTTGAGCTTGGTTCGTTTAGATGTTATTAAGTTCTCAATTCAAGCTTGTTTGAAACTTTTAATTATTTGATTGGTTATTAAGATTGCTAATTTAAATTTATTTATTTTATTTTATTATTTATTTAGTATATTGAAAAGAGTTTTTATTAATAAATATGATTCATGAACATTGTTCACGAACGTTGTTTATGAACATTGTTGACGAATGTTGTTCACGAATGTTGTTCATGAACATTGTTCACGAACGTTGTTCATGAACATTGTTGATGAACGTTGTTCACGAACGTTGTTCATGAACATTGTCCACGAACGTTGTTCATGAACGTTAACGAGCTGAACACATATGTGTTCAAGCTTGTTTGTTTAGCTTAATGAGCTGTTCAAGCCTGTTTGTTCAATTAATCTTATGTATATTGAACGAACATAAACAAGCTCTTACCAAGCCGAACACCAAGCTTGTTCACGAACGCTTGGTTCATTTACAACCCTACTCCTCATCCAATCCGCTGGATTCGCTCGCTCCACTTCGATCTGGTCAACTCCTATCTCCGGTTCGATCGACTGATAACCAATCGACCGATCCCCTGGTCGAACTCGGTCCACTTGCTGGAAAACTGTCCTGCTTCTTGGGGTATGGTCGACCGATCCAAACGTTCGGTCGATCGATCCCGGTCAGTTCTACCCCTGCACAAAATATTAGTCTCCTGCAAAACAGAGTTAGAACATAACAGATAATATATTAAAGAAATAAGTTTGACAATCTATGGACTGCCTGGTTCTGACTTCGGATTTCCGACCGAAAACCCTAGGTCGAACCGACGCCTACTGTTCCCTTTTCTGGGGAACGCATCCTCACCTACTCCACTCAGGAGAAGTTACCTTTTGCCAGTTTGATCTTCCAGACCGACTGAACTTTTGCTCAGCGCCCGATACTTCCGGTCTTCATGTTGGACATTCGGTCCATGACCCGTCCAGACTTCCACCTGGTTCACGACAGCAGAATTTCAACCTAGGGTTACTGCTCCCTAGGATTTTTACCCGAACCTCCGACCCGCCAAGACTTGCCACCTAGGATTACCACCCCCTAGGACCTAGGGTTACCGCCCCCTAAGGTTTTCCACTTGCCTAACCGCAGCTAGGAATTTTTCCTAAGAAACCTTAGGACTTTCCTGCAAAGCTCATTCAACATATCAGATAACAAAATACCTTAACTTTGAACCCTTTGATATAATCAAAACATAGGTTCAATCGTCAGATGCTTCTTGTACCAATAATCTTCCTTTTTTTGATTATGACAACAAGGTTCAAAGTTAAGTAAAAATATGACAAGAATATAAGGAATTTTAAGTATAAGAGTAAATGTAATGAAGTAAAACAAATTTCCTTATGCTCCAAAAATTTCTTTTCTTATATTCCCCCTTACTTAACTTTGACTTTTCTCTCCCCCTTTGACATAACTCAAAAAGAAATAAGTAGAGAGAAAAAATAGAAGAATATTTTATTTAAATCTAAGCTCCACTTGAAAGGTTGCACTTAGCTAAATTTTTGATTTTGAAAATAATTGTTTTTGTGAAAACTTAATTAAGTACTTAGCTTAGCGGGGTTTTTCATAAAGGCATAGTTAAGTACTTTTAAAAAAAACTTGGCTTGAATAACATAAACTTTTCAAAAGTATTTTGATTTTTCAAAGAAACTTAACCAAAGTTTGAAGATAATTAAAAATTTAATTATTAATAATTTGAAATTTAATTATTAATTGTAAATTATAACTTTATAAATAATGATTTTGAACTATGATTTGAAAATTATAGTTTTGTAGATATTGAATAAAACAATAATTATTATTTTGATATTTTGAAATATAATTTAAAAGATTTAAAAGAATTTCTAAACTAATTTTAAAAGAACTTTAAAATAATTTTTAAAAGATTTTTAAATTGACTTTAAAATAATAATTTTTAAAGTAATTTTTAAATGATTTTTTAAAAAAAAAATTAAAAGGATTTTTAAATAAGATTTTAAAAGATTTTTTAAATAAGTTTTTAAAAGATTTTTTAATAAGTTTTTTAAAGATTTTAAATAAGTATTTAAAATATTTTTTAAATAAGTTTTTAAAAAGTTTTTTAAATAAGTTTTTAAATGATTTTTTAATAAGTTTTAAAAAGATTTTTAAATAAATTTTTAAGCTTGGACTATCTTTCTATTATTTCTATTAACTAGGGATAAATATAATTTGCACTTTCTTTTAGTTTTAAATCCAAGTCCGGATTTGTTGTAAACAGCTCGCTGTTTTCCAAGAATCAGATCAAGATTCTTGGAACGCAGGGTGAACCGTTCCAACGTGTCCTTGAGTTCTTTAACTTAAGTTTTCAAATTAGAATTTTCTTCCTCAAGTTGTTGGACTTGAGTTGAACTTTCAATTTGAACCGGCTCAGTGAAAGAACTCGAGTCAGTCACTTCCTTAAGGGTTGTTACCTCCTTTCGGAGTGACTTGACCCGGACGTTGGATTTAGCCAGTTTCTTTAACAAATAAGGAACTAAGTTTTGTAAATCGTCTAATTGAGTCTCGGCGAGTAGAGAACTTACAGTGGGGTTAGGTCCTTTGAAAATGGATACGGATCCATGGCTTCGCTCGGACTCGGTTTCTACTTCGCTCTCGAATTCTGAATCAGACTCGGTTTCATCAACATATGCTTGCACTAGTAAAGCAAGGAAGCTTGCCGGTTCTTCTTCATCGGACTCGGATTCATCTTATGACTTGGACCAAGTTACCTTCAACACTTTCTTTCTTTGTTGCTTCTTATTTGGACAATCCGGCTTGTAGTGCCCCTTCTGGTTACAACCATAGCAGGTGACTCCAAGCTTGACTTTCGTGTTTGTTGGAGTCGTCTTTTTCATTTTGCATATCTTTCGTACGAGCCTTATTAGTTCGGAGGTAATCTCATCATCGTCTTTTGAGTCCGATTTGTCTTTGGACTCGGGTTTGGTTTTGTACTTTGTTTTAGCTTCCTAAGTTCCGCTTGTACCTGCAATCAAGGCAATACCTGTTGGTTGCTACTCGGAATACCGTTCTAGTTTCCCTGTACAAAAATTTTGTACAAGCATAGAACTATCCTAGCTACCCATGTGCTCTACTGAAGTTAAATTTAGATTGCAAACGATGCTTAATATTATTAATCCAAATTGTCCTTCAGAAGTTAAACTTGGATTGGAAATAATACTTAACATTTTTACTCTAAGTTTGACCGATGTGATCTTACTAAGTTAAATCATATTACAGAAGTTAATCAAACATCTATTTCAAAGATCACCTTCCAGGTTAAACATGACGAGGCACTAGGCCTTCTTGGGTATGGGATCATCCACCACTTCCTAGACAAAACTTTTCAAAGAAATCGGATATTTAACTTCTTATAATAAACTAGGTTTAACTACAGAGATCTCAATAGAAGCACAATATCGAAACATGAAATCAAAAAATAAAATCGATAACAAAACGATAATCTAAAACCGATAACCTCTTGTGTTTGGTTTTACAAGATCTATACTATCACGCCCTGGAAGAGTCTCTGTCATAAAAAATTTTGACAGCATATCTCCTGTACGGATGACAATCTGAAACTTTCTACATCCATCCAAATACCTCGGCCAACACGGCCGGAACTATATATATATATATATATATATATATATATATATATATATATATATAAACAAGCAATCACCACGCAGTTTAATAGTAAAACTAAACAAATGCAATGAATAGAAAACCAAGTCAAAAATCCTACTCAACTACACCCATAAAGCTCAAAACCGATATCCTACTCCACTACACTCATAAAACTCAAATCATATTCCTACTCAATTACACCCATAAAACACAAAACTCAACGACGCACATAAAATCAACTCACCTCTTCTGTCGTCCCGGCAGGCATGTAGCAGAACATATCCAAATCAAACTCATCGATAATAAAGATAACACAATATCCAAGTGTCAAAACTAGAACAAGTCTAAAAGGTACAATAAGAAAACCCAAAAGATAAAACACATCCTTGTGATCTGAAGGGGACTAGCGACTGGAACTCCTCCGGACAGCCTCAACCTGAAAATAGTAAATATCCACGGGATGAGTCAACTCCTCAGCAAGTAATATTGACATGCATAGTAAGAAAATAACAACTAGCACTAATCATGCGTACAGTCTCCTGATATAAGAATGATAAATGCAACTGAAATAAACAGGAGAAACTATACTAACCAGGACCTAGTGTATGGATAATCAACCGAGAAGTATAGGAATCATGTATGCATGTCAAATAAATGCATCCATCCAATATGCAGCATACAAGTGCAGCAAACACAAGCAATAAATGCATCAATGCGTATGATGCCAATGACATGTCCTGGTCACCCCTATTGTAACGACCCAATTTTCCCTATTTCAAGTTCTAAAAGTCCATAAAAATATTTGGAAATACTTTTAAAATATTCTAGAGATTTTTAAGAATTTTTAGAGTATTTTTACGTAATTTTTGGAGGTCGTTTAGTAGGGCTACAAAAAGAAAGAAGTTTTAAAAAAAACGTTGAAGGTGAGATTCGAACCCACGACCTCGGGTCGGACTGACCCAAGCAAAACCAGCCCAACCAGCTGAGCTACACAGTTTTGTTAACCTTATATGGAGAGAAATAAATTTAAGCAATAGTTGGATAATCGAATATCCTAGTTAATATGGGAGTTATAAGAAGAGAACTTAGGGCTTGATTTCCCGTGACCTAAACCTAAACCTTTCCTCTCCTTTTCTCTCCCGACGGCGCGATTCTTCTCTCTCGGGCGAAAAGGGGCGACGGCGCTAGGGCTCGTCTCCGGCGGCCGGCGAGGACTTCTTTCCGGGAGTTGTTCACGGATTCGTGGTCTCCTCGTCAAGGAGAACACGCGGATAGGAAGGGATCGCCGAGACCTTCACCTCATCCGAACCCTAGATCTTCTTCCTCTCCTTCGGTTGTAAGTCCAAGCGAATCCCGGTGAGTTGCTACTCACCTGCAATAGGAGTGGTTTTCAGATTTTGTTTCTCCTTGTTTATTTTGAATCTTGTAGTAAAGGTTGATGTTTTGAGTTTGCTACCATAAATTCTTAGTTTCAGGTTTTGTTCATGTTTTCCTTGCTGCAATAAAAAAAAAAAACAGCCCCTCTTGGAGCTTGCTGCAGTTCGGATTTTAATGGTTTTGTTTTCCTCGCTATGGATCTCCTATACAGCATTAAGTATGCCATGTAGATTTTTATGCAAACATTAGCATTTCTGTCACTTTCGAGCCATTAACAAGAACAAGTGGCCAATTACCTTAATCTAAAGTGTGCAGTTTTAGAATCATTTAGTTACTGCCGTGCATGAATAGCCCTCATCTTAAGCTTACTGTTGAGATATTGGGCAGCATATTAGTTTTGATTTCTCCTTGCTAATTACCATACATGAACAACCTCTTATTTTGAGTAGATAGTTTAAGAAGTTTGCTAGTTTAACAAGCATGAATAGATTCTTATTACGTTGTATGAATAGCATTTTAGTTAGATGTTCCTTTGCTATGTAACTAGCACAAACTGCCCTCATTTTGAGTATGCGGTTCAGTTCTTTTGCTACTGCTGTGAGCAGTATAGTGGGTTGTTATTTAAGCACGCATTCTGGATTTCCTTGCTACTTTAACAAGTATGAACAGTCTCCTCATTAACATTTGCAGTTGAATTTATTGTTATTGCCATGAGTAGGAACAGATTTCATACCTCAGTTCTAGATAATTTATTTTAAGCATGCAGATTTTATTAAGTTATAATGCAGAATTTATTTAAGTTAGTATGCAGAATTGTGTAGCTTAATATGCAGAATTGTGTTAACTTAATAGGCAACATTTTAGTGTGCAGAATTCATTTACCCTTAGCTGAACATGTGCAGATTTTTGTTTACCCTTAGCTGAACATGTGCAGATTCATTTTATAAGTGTAGTATGTTGATTTAGTTTTCCCTTTTTCTTTAAGATGGGCAAGAACAGATTATAGTATATACATATATATACATAGCATTTAGTTTAGATTTTCCTTGCTATGATGAGTAGTTATAAATGAGAAAAGACCAAGGTCTTGATAGGATCCCTAAAGTTTAAGTATTGGGATCAGCAGCACGCCAGGTGCTCAAAGAAATGCCAAGGCATTTTATTATAAGAGAATTAAAGCATAACAAGTATAAAGAAGTTATAGTTAAAAAAAAAAGTATTTTACTTTTAAAGGGCTTGTACCGGACACAAGGTCCAAGGGATGGGCTCCAAGATGCCCCTAGGCACAAGGCCTAGAAGTATCTTAGTAGTTTCGGGATTAGCTACCTCGATTCTTATTAAGAATGCGCGCTAAGTGGTACAATGCCGGGCCCAAAAGAAGTTTATTATTATTTTGAAGTATTAAAGTATAAGTTTTGAAACAAATGAAACAAGCTTCAAATATGTTTAGAATTAGAAAGTTTAGTTTCTTGTTATTTGAAGCAAGCAGTAGTAGTTTTATTTGTTTCTTGCTATTAGATTATTCAGCATGTTTATCTTTATTTGCTTTCAGCATGCAGTTATAGTTTGATTCTTATGAGCATGATTAGCTATACATGTTTAGGATTTCAGTTAGCATGATTCCTTTACTATATATGAGCATGAGTAGTTTTATATGTTAGCATTTAGTTTTAGCATGTTTTTATTTATATCATATCGAGTTTTTGTGAGTAGATAGCGCTCACTAAGCTTTATGCTTATAGACTGCATTTCCTCCTACTGCAGATAAAGGGAAAGAAAAGATACAGTGAAGGAAGGCGACAAGGAGATGCAAGAGGAGTGTGTGATGTGTGGACTATGGAGGTCCTTGGGACTTAGCTAAGGAATTCATTTAGTTTAAGAATGTGATTAGTTTGATTTCTTATTAAGTTGATAAGAAAAGAATGTAGTAAGAAGTTATGTTTTCGGTTTTCATTACCTGCATGATTTGAATTATTAAGCTGTGTGGTTGTGGTTAGTTTTCATTTCTTATTAAACTGCGTGGTTGATTGAAGTATATTTCCAGCCGCCTGTGGCTGAGTATATTATGCTTGTATTATGGAAAATGGTCACCGGTATTGAGGAGACTCTGTCGAAATTTTTCAGTAGGGTTTTCCTAGGGTTTTTTAATTATACCGGTTAAGTAGAGTTAGTAGTTAAGTAACGGTCACTCTTAGAGAGTAGTAGTAGTAGTAAGAAGGGCGGTCGTTACACCTACTCTCTAGTCATCCATCTCACACACGATGGTGAGACCGAGTGAGTAGGGCTATGACAACTGTGCACTCTGCCATGACTGCTCCTGATGAGTGATCGAGTGGACGGGATGCTGTCGGAGTACACCTATCCTCCTACCTCAAATCATAAGTGGGGGAGCTCAATGCTCTCATCTCCCTGAGCAAGTCTAGAGGAGGGATCCCTGTCCTGCTACAACGTTGCGTCACACTACCCATGAGTGGACCAACAGAGCCCTTGACAGAGCAACCAGCTGCAACACACCCTGCCTGATAAGAACCACTAACCCATGAGTGGTTGTGTGTGCAGATCCATGTAACTGGCGATGTGCTCAATAATAATGGAGCCGACTATCGCGCAGCATGCAATCATGCGAGATGATGCATGACACTAAGCATGGAAGTCCTGACCATATCTACCTCCATAAAATATGTACCAAAAATATACATGGATCATATCAAAAGATATAGGTACATAGGTCAGATATGATATCAAATAAGTCTGGTATATCCTATGACATGGTATGTCATTACCTTTATGATCATAAGTAATTTGAAGGTATAAATATGAATGCAAACAGTAAACAATCAAGCATGCACAGGTAATGGATAATGACATACCGATGTAGATACAAAACATAATCATTACTATTTGTTAAAAATTACTATGCACATCAAATGACAAATCTAAAAGATAAGTCAAGGTACCCGCCTCCAATAGAAAGGATCGTATCTGGTCCAAATCTGACGTCGAGATACTCGCCTCGCATCAAAGTCTTGTGTCATCAACATAAATATATTTTATTTAGCTACAATTCTTATAAATAGCTAAATAAAATCTCTAACCCTAAATTATTCCAAATTTTCATTTTAAGTGTAACTACAGCAAGAATAAAATTCCTCCTCTAGTCAAATCTAAATAGTTATCCCTTCTAAAACTCACCAAGATATAGGGATTCCTCGATTAGTCGATGTCGGAGGTGCACGTTGCGATACCGTTGTCCAACATGGTTAAATGCCCAAAAATTAGCACTTCATCACTGCATTACCTATTTTAGAGACTAGGGTTGTTTGCTACTGGAAACAAAAACAAGCAAACCTCACAGCAGTGCTTGTTGATCCACACTAGGACTGTTGTTGCCAGCAAAGGTTAATTGCAATTGGAACCCAAGGAAGCCCACCGAACAGCCCTTCCTGGAATCCTTCACTGAACGAAACAGGAGGAGATCAAGAATCAAACCAAAATATAGAATTAGATCCCAAATTCCAACTAAGTAACCCTTACCTTCTAGATCGCCAGAAATCGTAGAGAAGAACTCGGCATATGGAAACTAGGGCATAGCGTGGAGGTGACCGTCGATGTTCTGTGCAACGGGGACACTGTTCCGTGCGGCAGCGAGGGACAGATCTAGGGCAGAGGCGTTTGGTCGGCTGGGAAAATCTTGGTGGCTGGCAACCGAAGATCGGTAGGGGCTCGTCTAGGACTTGCTTCTTCCGTGCAGAGAGCGACTCCGAGAAAGGGAGAGAAGGTCGGCGGTGCTTTCACATTGCGTCGGCACAGGAGAATAGGCGAGATGAAGGTCGGCTATAGGGCAGAGGGAACTAGGAGCTTCGGCGTCTCGTGAGTCAAAGGGGAAGGGGAAGAGGTGAGGCTTCGTGTATCCCCTTTGCCGACGGGTTTTGTATACGAGGGGAGGAGAAACCGTCGCGTGACGGTTAGGGCAGATTATCGGCGTGAGAGGAGAAGAAGGAAGGGCAGCGTCGGGGGAATGGCTCGGCACGCAGGGAGGGGGAAAAAATAACGAAGGAAAAGAAAAATAAAAGAAAATTAAAAAGAAATATATAAAGAAAATCAAACATTTCCTCCTTAAAATGGGGTAGTCCAAACAGGCTTTCCCGGGGTCCAATTTTTATCCCCGTAATCGAAGCCATACGGTCTCCGAAAAATTCTTAAAAAATTTCTAAAAATTTCAAAAAAATCCCTTATGATTATTCACCATTTTTTGGTATTTTACATTCTCCCTCACTAATAAAAATTTGATCCCCAAATTTCGTTATCTACCATCAGCAAGTACTAACAATAGATTGAAAATATAAATGCTGAACGAAAAATAACCTACATACCTCAAGTGAAAAGGTGGGGGTATCGAGCTCAGATCGTATCCTCGAGCTCCCAGGTAGCCTCCTCATCCGAATGATGCTGCCATCCGACTTTAACCAGCCGGACAGTCTTGTTCCGCAGCTGACGCTCTTTCTGGTCCAGACTCTGTACCGGAACCTCCTCATAAGTAACGTCAGCTTGAATGGGAACTGAGATATCTGTCAGCACATGTGTCGAGTCGGGTATGTATCTTCTCAATATAGATACGTGGAATACATCGTGGACACCTGCCAGGGACGGTGGTAGTGCTAGACGATAAGCTACTGCTCCAATCCTCTCTAGGATCTGGAAAGGGCCAATGTATCACGGAGCTAGCTTACCCTGAGGCCAAATCTCCTCACCCCTTTCGTGGGCGAAACTCGCAGAAATACATGGTCGCCTGTAGAGAACTCCTGGGGTCTCCGTCTCCGATCAGCATAACTCTTCTGGCGGTTCTACACCTCTGACATCCTCCGTCTGATAGTATGGACCAACTCTGCCTCATGTTGAGCTCTATAAGGTCCCAACAACTGGGTCTCCCCAACCTCATCTCAGAGGGTGGGTGTCCGACAAGGCCTACCATACAACGCTTCAAACGGTGCCATCTGGATAGCGGAATGAAAGCTGTTGTTGTAGGCGAACTAGGCGAACTCTACCAACACTACAAGAAAAAAGACATACAACAACGGTTTTTCACCGTTGTCGTAGGCCATTTTTAACTGTTGTTAAAGGCTGTGTTGTTAAAAGGGGTGGCAAACGACAACAGTTTTTAACCGTTGTCTACGAAGGCAAAGACAACATTTTAACAACGGTGAAAAACTGTTGTCTTTGTAGGTGAAAAACTGTTGTCTTTTCCTACAAAGACAACAGTTTTTCACCGTTGTCTTTGAGCGTATGCCTAGGCTCTTCAACAACAGTTTTGAACTGTCTACGACAACGGCTAAAAAGCGTTGTCTTTTTAGCCAATGACATCGGTTTGACAACGGTTAAAAACCGTTGTCTTTTTAGGCAATGATGTTAAATAACATCAGTTTGTCACTATTGTCTTTTAACGCCATTGACAACAGTTTGACATATTTAAACTGATGTCTTTGGGTACAATATACAACATTTTGACAATAAATAAAAAACTTATTAATCTTTTCCTACTCAATGGTTTATAAAAAACATCCAGTGCAAATTTCATTGATAAAAAAACCTACATAATCAATATTTACAATGCAAATATTCCAACATTCAAACATCACAAAAGTACCAAACATCAACATTCAAACATCACAAAAGTTTACACAGCCAAAAGTTTATATATATCACACATATAGTCCAAAATATCATGTTTTGTTGGAGCACGTCTTCTCTACCTGTGCATCTTCTAAACAGCCTGAGTGTCTTCTAAACTGCAGCCTTTTCTGGTTTCTCCTCCCTCCTAGCTTCTCTTTTCTTCTCCTTTCACAGAAACTGCAGCATATGATTGCAAGTTAATTCATTTCCCAGGAGTAAATGGCATAAAAAATGGATCTCTTGGAAATTTCACACCTGACCTTATTACAGTTTTACAAAAACTCAGAGTAGTATGTCTTAAAAGACCAGCTATATGACTTTACAAGTATCTCTTAAGTATGGTAAACCAAACCTATCAACTTTACATATACAAAAAAAAATTCTATCCAATTTGAAGCATATAGAATCTAGCTAAATTCACAGAGCAAGCAATGGCTTAGAGCAACAACCAGATTCTGGTTCTATCATCGAGCATCAAAAAAGCATTATAGAATCTAGCTAAATTAGACATGAAAAATCAAGTTCCAACTTATTTCCGGAGCATACAAAATCACAAATACAAACAAGGGCTGAAGCAACAAAGCAACACACAGAGAATTAAACAAACAAGCTTTACTAATTTAAATTCACAAAGCAAGCAAATTGATCAACCCACAATTATCATAAGGATCTACTCTCTTGATACTCAAATAGACTCAGTAAACGGCCTAACTTCTAGCAGGAATCAAAATTCCTAACTATATTAGCATTTTCCCCAATTCATATTCGAATAAAATTCTCCGACAATCATGCAAAAGCATAGAGATGGTTTATTTAGTTTTTATACGGAATAAAGAGTAGAAAAGAGCAATCCAAACTTCCGACAACATCATAATACCGCTAATTAGATCATGGAAATCACATAGATAGAACTAGTAAAGAACATAAAAGCCCAAGATTTAACGATGAGACTGAGGGATTTAACAAAGGACCTGCATCTAACCATGTATCAAACCAGAAATTAATATGATCTTCACCTAAACGCCATCTAATATGCTCTTCTGCTACGTTTCTCATCTGTAACGTCCTGTGCAGTTGCTAGATGTTTAAGTCTTGTTAAACAATGAGAGCGAGGATTGTTTAAGTCCTGTGCAGTTGCTAGATCATGTTTAACGTTGAATACTAATTGATTTCTGTAACGTCCTATAACGTTGAATACTAACGTCCTGTGCAGTTGCTAGATCATGTTTAACGTCCTAGCTCTCATCTAATTCGAACAATGCTCATTGGATGCTCGAAAGCTTCAGGTTCGATATGCTTAGTTAATAGCCTTAACATGTGATTTTTGCAAAACATATGACATGATAATTGTAATTAGATTTTTTTTTTACTTGTAAAAAATCGCTATGGGCATTGAAACTTAACATACTTTATTGATCTGAACACTTAACATCACAAATGTTCAAGCTTGCCACTTTTCCCTGCATCAATAATGCATTGAAACAAGGTATCACGCAACCAATCCAGGACAGTTTGCATGTCATTCGAAATTGAAAAGTAAACTTTTGTTAGCAAAAAAGACAACTTGATAACATGCACTTTGGAGGTGAGACTAGGGGAAATTATCAGGTCATTTTACACTATAATGGAATAAATCCTGGTTAGGACCTGATTAATATGGAACTAAACATGCTACACTATACAAAAAAGTAAATTTCAATAGAGGGAGAATACATATAAAAATCATACTTTTAGTTCAAAGATGGAACAAACCTGAGCACGAATAAAGCCAGAAAGAGAAAAAGTGGTATACTGGCCGGTGTACACTCCATTATCATCCAAGTGTCCAATATTGATTTGGACGGATGCGTGATCCTTGGCAGTGATTAGTCTGTTCGTAGCAGAACTAGGGGAGAAAACGAAAGTTGGAAAAAACATCACAATAATCAACATAATCGATCAATATATCCATGCTACAGAAGATCTAATTACTAATAAGATAATCACCATTTTCTAAGGATATAAAGATTCATCATTTCACCCGCTTCGTTCTGCATCTTGAAAGTGATATCGCTTCCCTAGATTCACAAATATGTGACCAAATCACCTGATAACACAATAAAAACAATTAGGGAAAAATATTTGACTAAATCACCTTATAATAAACATAGCCTTCAAGCACATAAAATACGAAAATAAAATTCAAGAAACTCACAGACATACCACTACTTTGTGGACCCATGATAGAAACTACGGCATAGGAGAATCCATGCTCTGCCAACTTCACTGACTTCATAAAGTGTTCAAGACTCGTGACATTGAATACACCATCTCCGTCAATCAGTTGGATAGAGCAACATTCATTAGCCATTTATGCTTAAAAAAAGAAGAAAACAGTAATTGATGTGAGGTCAAAAACAATCCTTTAACCGACACAATAGACATCAATTGAATTATTGCATTATGGAAGTGAAGTAATAATCCTTTAACATGACAGACATAATAGATTACTCATATCACAAGCCAATGCATATAACTTATCATACAACTATACTTATTGGTATTGATGGAGTCTATTTGTTGGTCCATTCCATTGGATTGTAGGTTATTTTCTTTGTAACGACTTGGATGCTGAGATCTCTAGTTATGGTATCATCTCCTAGAAGCCAACATGACTACATGAAAGGCAAGCAAGGTCATGGATTCTAGTGAGTACTTAGATAGCTTGAACCTTCCTAAAGTATCATCTCTAGTTATGGTACAATCGTTTTTCAGAAACTTAAGGGGAAGTTGTTGATGTAGTTGTACTTGAGTTGGACTCATTTTAATGTGTTAGTAAAATGTATGACGTTATGTTTAAGTTGGACAAAACCTCTATATCTTGAAGCTTTAATCCATACAACAAACTTTAATGAGAAAAGTAAATGACCAAATTAAAGATAAAAATATGTTATAGCTACATGCGCAAAAGGCAAAAATAACATATTCTGATGCATAAAGCAGTTATTGGGCTGCGCGAGTAATCCAATAAAGCATCAGGCTGAAGACATTCAGAACATAAAAATAGGGGAACTTAAAGAACAGTGATTATTGGGCTATCAGATCAAATACCAAACTAAAGCATCAGGCTGAAGACATTCAGAACATAAAAATAAGGGAACTTAAAGAACAGTGATTCCTATTTCAGAAATTCAGATATCATTTATTTGTGACACCCAAGAAATGTTGCAAGTATTCTGCAAACAAATCGAAGTAACATCAACCTTAAGTTTAGCATGGAAAACTTTTGATCGGGTTAAGTAGACATTACTGTCCTGTCTGAAAGGATCTCTTACTTCCAAAGGCAAGTAATTATCCTACAATAGTAGAAAACACAAGAGGAGAAAACTAAGTAATCTCAAGACAAAAGCAAGATGGATAAGTGAAGTATCAGATAACATAAAGAAGTAGCACCAGGGTTGCAATATCATCAACGCAACCATTGGTGTCGACTTATCACACCTCAGTACGTAGCTCATCGGTTGTCCCAAAGCCAACCACATATCCCTCAAAAGGTCCACCATAGTCCATCTAAGGAGCCTCCTTCATCCATGGATTGACGCAGTAAATCAGCTTCGACTTTGTAAAAATAACCTCTCCGCCTTTCCCTTACAACACCTCCTTCGAATCAGAAATTAAAAAAAAAAAGGAAAACTTTTTCCAATCTGGAGTGCATTCCCACCATCGAACTGCATTTCGATCCCGCACAAATGAAAAAATAATAATAAATACAAGAATCATATGAAGGCGTAAAGAAGTTCACCCCTAGTACAGCAAAGAATACCAGCGCATGGCCCGTTGGTCGGGATCAAACCCAAAAAGCAAGGAAACCTAGCATCAAACTCAAGCTCTCCTAAATACCATCAATTCTCCTTACTTCAGGCACTAGCTTCCTTGGTCGGGATGCATCGTAGGGCTCAGTACTCGAAAAACATGGATATGCGAGAGAACTGGGAATCGACTCCGCGGAACGCTAGTCGGAAATGTCTTCGACGAAGGAATCAGATCTATGGGCGATGACAAGCTGATTATTGGGCTGCGCGAGTAATCCATCTTTGCCCTGCAGGGAAGCGTCGCCCTCGCGGTCAGTGACGACTGGGAGGAGGATTTGTAGAAGTAGTGATTATTGGGCAGCACAGCTTGGAAAGGAATGGAGAAGGGGCGACGGGTTTAGGGCTTGGAGAGGAAAGGAGAAGGGGCGACAGGTTTAGGGCTTGGAGAGGAAAGGAGAAGGGGCGGTGGGTTTAGGGCTTGGAGAGGAAAGGAGAAAGAAAAATGTGAAGTAGATGAAGAGATCGTAAAGGAGGGGGAATGCGGCGGTAAAAACATTTCGAGGAGAGGGAAAGAAAAAACGCGGCGGCAAAAAATGGTGAAAGGGAAAAACGGTGAAGGGAAAAAATAATGGTATTCAACAACACTTAATAGACAACGGTTTTTAAAAACTGTTGTTGTAATCCCAAAAAATAGTGTACATAGACAACAATTTTCAAAAACTGTTGTCGTACCCTTTAAAAACCGTTGTTGTATCCCCAAAAAAACATAAATAGACAACGGTTTTTAAAAACCGTTGTCATAGGCCAAAAAAATTACTAAACGACAACAGTTTTTGTTAAAACCGTTGTTAAAAGGTAAAAAGACAACGGTTTGGTATAAAACCGTTGTCGTTTGAATGTTGTTGAATGACATTTTTCTTGTAGTGTAATGGCAAATGGTTCTCCTAATTGCCTCCAAAATCCAATACACATGACCTCAGTAAGTCCTCTAGAGTCTGAATGGTCCGCTGTAACTGTCCATCTATCTGCGGATGGAAAGCTGTACTGAAACAGAGCTGAGTGCCCAAGGCTTGCTGTAGACTCTGTCAGAAACAAGATGTGAATCGGGGGCCTCTATCCGAAATAATAGTCAAAGGGACACCATGTAATCTGATGATCTCTCGGTAATACAGATATGCCAATCGATCAGGGAATCAGTCTTCCGAATCGCTAAGAAGTGCGTGGATTTGGTTAATCGATCAACGATTACCCAAATCGCGTCATGACCTCGTCGTGTCCTCGGTAAACCCACCACAAAGTCCATGGTAATGTGTTCCCATTTCCACTCAGGAATAGGAATCCGCTGAAGTAATCCTGCAGGTCTTTGGTGCTCGGCCTTCACCTGCTGACAAACAAGACATTTCGCTACAAATTCTATGATGTCTTTCTTCATACCATTCCACCAGTAGGAACGCCTCAAATCTCGATACATGCAGGTCTTGCCTGGGTGGATCATAAATCGAGAGCGATGAGCCTCCTGATATAGCTCCTGTAAGACCGGGTGAGACTGAAGTACGCATAATCTGCCTCAGAAGTATATAATACCCTCCTCATCTCGTGTAAACTCGGTCTGCTGCCCGAAAGCTATCTGACTGCCAATAAACTGCAAATGCTGATCACCGGCCTAAGCCTCTCGGATCCTCGTCTTGATCGACGACTGAGCAACCATGGTAACCAGAATACCCTGCTCTATCTGTTCTTGCTCCTAAAGGCCCAACTCGGAGAAATCCTGAACCAAGTCTGTGACTGAAACTCGGTGGTAAGCCAATGTCTCTCTGGACTTCCTGCTGAGTGCATCGGCAACCACATTAGCTTTCCCAGGGTGGTAGCTAATGGTACAATCGTAATCCTTCAGGAACTCCATCCATCTCCTCTGTCGGAGATTAAGTTTCTTCTGGATGAAGATATATTTGAGACTCTTATGATCCATAAGACTCTCAAAGGTAATGTCGTACAGGTGATGCCACCAAATCTTCAGAGCAAATATAATAGCGGCTAACTCTAGATCATAAACTAGGTAGTTCTTCTCATGCTCCTTCAACTCTCGAGAAGCATAGGAGACTACTCTGCCGTGCTGCATCAGAACAGCGCCCAAACCCTGAAGAGACGCGTCGGTGTAGAGCACGAATCTATCCTCTCCGGAAGGTAAAACCAAAACCGGAGCCGACACTAATCTCAGCTTCAGCTCCTGGAAGCTGATCTCGCAATCTTTGATCCAAGTAAACTTCATGCCTTTCCTGGTAAGGCGTGTCAGAGACATAGCAATCCGAGAGAAACCCTCGACGAACCGTCTATAATATCCTGCTAGTCCCAGAATACTACGGATCTCTTGAACTGATTTTGGCTGCTCCCAACTGGTGACTGTTGGAGTAATCCCAATGGTCTGTGTGACCATGTATTTTGGTGTTTGGGCAAAGGGTTTAAGTTAGGTTCACCCCTGTATTTGATATGTGTACTTGAGTTATGCAGGACTGCAGGATACACATGTGACTCAGGTTGATGGCTTTGGGTCTGGTGAAGGATGACATTGGGGATGAGCCGCGGACTTGTATGCATCTGAGGGACCGTGGACAAGGCAGCGAGGACAAGGGCCGAGGGAAGTGACTTCGAGGCATACATGAAGGATGACATTGGGGATGAGCCACGGGCTTGTATGCATCCGAGGGACGAGAGCCAAAGGAAGTAGCCTTGAAGACAAGAAGTCAAGGCTGTAAGAAAGTGTCAAGTGAGTCGTAAGGGTGAGGGTCCGAGTGCTAAGAGAATGTACTCGGGTACCAGTTGATTGCTGGTTTCACCAGTCGACTGGTGCAGTCGACTGGCAGTGAACAGAATGTTTCTGTTTGCTTGGTCAGTGTGGAGCAATCGACTGCTAGTTTTAGCAGTCGATTGATATCGAGCCATTGGGATGTAACAGTCGAATTTTCACAGACGACAGTCGACTGCATGTTTTGGCAGTCGACTGGTAGGCGGGGTTTTCAACCCACGACCTATATAACCAAGGCTTGGAAGCTTAGTTATCCCTGACGAAATTAGTGGTGGTAAACCCTAATTAGTAGTCTAGTAGTCTCAAGAGTCTTGGTTGGTGTTGTGGTGAGGTTTCTCCACCCACAAGGAGCGACTTGAGATAGCCGGAGTTTGCCAGGGGCTAATCCATCGATGGATCGGGATCGTCCACCTCAAGGACATGTCGTGGAGTAGGAGCCCTAATCTCCGAACCACGTTAAACAAGCGTGTTAGCGATTTGCATTTTCTTTCTTAGTTTTAGTCTTTAGCTTGTTTGTTGTTTGTATTTCTGCTACGCAATCTAATAAGTGTAGGAAGCAAGGATTTGGGGGTGTCGTCTATCCAACCCCCCCTTCAAGCCGGCCACCGATCCCGTACAAGTGGTATCAGAGCGAGGTTGCACTTCACCGGACTAATCGCCGAGAAGAGCAAATACAAGAAGATGACCGGCTTGATTATACCATCGAAGTTTGAAGGAGGAGGCTTATGGGACATCACCTATTGGATGATGAAGATGGAGGTCTTATTTGACATGGATTGGGATACCATGATGGTGATCAAGGAACCTTTCGAAGTCCCGAAAGACAAGAAAAGGAAGAAGCTTCGACCACGATATTGGACGGAGGAGCAAACCTCAAGATTGGAGGCAAACAATAAGGTAATATGAATTTTAATTAATATGTTGTCTTCTAATGTGATGAGGTGTGTAGGTGAGTATGAGAATGCTCACAATTTATGGAGCAAGATAAAGAAGGTTCAATTGGAAGAACTCATGCCTAGACACGAAGAGGAAAAATCCGAAGAAAAGGATGAAGTGGTCCAAGAGGAGCAAACGGAAGTTGAGCCATACTCAACATCCGAGGAAGAGAAGGATGAAGAAAGGCCATCCACAAGTTTGGATGAGGAAGATGAAACATCATCAACATCCTCAAGGGTTGAAGAAGAATCCAAGACGGATGAAGAAGAGGTCTTGGAGGTCAACCTAGTGAACACCTCCACCAAAGCAAAGTCAAAAGATCACATTGTGTGCCTCAGGTGCAATGAAAAGGGACACTACAAGAGTAGATGCCCATTAGGTAAGAAAGAGGTAACTCTTAAACCCATTCAAGTTAATTTAAATACTAACAAGGGTTGCAGGAATGAAGAAGCCCAAAGGAAGAGATTGCGCATTGTGTGCTTCATGTGTGGGGAGAAGGGACACTACCGCACAAAATGCCCTAGGAAGGGAGAGATCAAGAAGTTGGAACAATTGAAGAAATGGGAGAAGAAGAAGAAGAGCTCAAGTCAAGGGGGAGCTTCAAGGGTAAGAGAGGTATACCCTAATTTGAAATGCAATTCAATTTTTATTCCTCCTTGCATGCTAGGAAAAATAATGTTAAACATTATATGTCAATGCAAAATTTTGAATTTAAATATCATGATAGGAATAGGGTAAGTGTAGATCAAAACCCTAGGAGACCAATACATGATAAATCTAGAAACGGTAGACCTAAGGAGACCCAAGGCATTAATCCCAAGAAGGGGAGACATATGCCGAGAAAAATGGATAGGTCTAGGAATGTCCAATGTGGACAAGTCAATTCTAGGGTTAGGAACCTAGAAAGGGAAAATCAAGCTTTGAAGGCAAAGCTTGATAAATTGGAAAAACCCCTAGAAAGATTCAATGTTGGATCTAAGGGTTTAGGTATGGTGTTGGGTAGCCAAATATCTAACAATGATAGATCGGGTCTAGGATACCAATCTAGTGTTTCCAAGGCTAAGGAAAAGTCTTATTCTAGGGTTGCATATGACTATAGCAAGGAGAAGTCAATAAATGGCAAGAGAAAGCCATTTAAAGGTAAGGTTAAGTTAACCAAGGACAAGGAGTCTAAGGTTAAAAAGGTTAGGTTTGTAGGCCAGGTGTCACCGGAGGTGCACCGATGTGGCCTAGCCATTGTAGATGAGTCACCTAGGGAGATGGCTAAGGCTAAGGCTAAGGGCTCTAGGGGGAGCTCAAAGAGTAAATTTGGGACCCATGGCCAATGGATCTCAAGTGGGTACTACTTGGGAGTTTAGGTTGGGTCATGAAATGTGCCAAGTGATTTGGAGACGGACTTGAGTCTCAAACCTAGGGTTTTGGCACAATTGGGTTGTGTTTCATGCAAGAAATATGACAATTAGGGTCATATGGCATGAAAATTAGTTTTGAATGTATAGATGTCATATAAACCAATGCTAGGGATGCATTGTGGGTTAGTATGGGCAAATACATCAAGGGGAAGCCAAAACTAGGACTTTAGGTCAAGGTTCAATTGAACTATTTAGCTAGTTTTGGGTTTTGTGTCAATCTTGGGATTGGTGATAGATACATTTTTGAATGTATTTTTTCTAAGTAGACATGGGTAAAACAGACCTCTCCATAAAATTTGGGAACTTTTGGATGTCTGTGGAATTATTGGTGCATTTCTGGAATTGGGTTCAGAATGTTGAAAAGGGTTGAAACAACGTACCAGTCGACTGGTACAGTTACCAGTCGACTGGTAATAGTGAAAATCGAGCACAGAATGGTTCTGTGTGTTGTTTTGATAAGGGCAGTCGACTGGGGCAGTCGACTGATACCAGTCTGAAAGTGTTTTCAGCACTGGATTTTGACCGGGAAAGCTCGTATAGATGTATGAGATCCATGAGGAATAAATACATGAGTTTAGGGTTAATTGGATGATAAGTTTTCAACAATTGGGATATTGTTCGAAAGCTTTTTGGATGTTAGGTAAAGGGGGAGAAGTAAGGTTTAGTTGGGAAAACCTTAGTGTCTTTGCATAAGGGGAGCCTTGGGATAGGTTCTTAAAAATCCCTATGGGAAAATTCCTAGCTCAATGGGGAGCATAGGTATAGGGGGAGCCTTGGGATAGGTTCCAATGCATGTTTGCATTTTTATTTCGGCGGTGTAAGTCCAATTGTGTAGCCTTGACATCGTAAGTCCAAGTGTGTAGCCTTGGCATCGTAAGTCCATTCGGCGGAGTAAGTCAAAGTGTGTAGCCTTGGCATCGTAAGTCCATTGTTTTTAGCATATTGTTTTGCTATTATGGTTTCCCTAACTTAAATGTATTGCCAAACATCAGAAAGGGAGAGATTGTTGGAGCAATCCCAATGGTACGTGTGACCATGTGTTTTGGTGTTTGGGCAAAGGGTTTAAGTTAGGTTCACCCTTGTATTTGATATGTGTACTTGAGTTATGCAGGACTGCAGGATACACATGTGACTCAGGTTGATGGCTTTGGGTCCGGTGAAGGATGGTATTGGGGACGAGCCGCGGGTTTGTATGCATCTGAGGGATCGTGGACAAGACAGCGAGGACAAGGGTCGAGGGAAGCGACTTCAAGGCATACACGAATGATGGCATTGGGGACGAGCCGCGGGCTTGTATGCATCAGAGGGACGAGAGCCAAAGGAAGTAGGCTTGAAGGCAAGAGGTCAATACTACAAGGAAGCGTCAAGTGAGTCGTAAGGGTGAGGGTCCGAGTGCTGAGAGAATGTACTCAGGTAATAGTCGACTACTGGTTTCACCAGTCGACTGGCTCAGTCGACTGGAAGCGAACAGAATGTTTCTGTTCGCTCAGTCAGTGTGGAGCAGTCGACTGCTAGGCGGGATTTTCACAGAGGGCAGTCGACTGCATGTTTTGGCAGTCGACTGGTAGACAGAGTTTTCAACCCACGGCCTATATAACCAAGGCTTAAAAGCTTGGTTATCCCTGACGAAATTAATGGTGGTAAACCCTAATTAGTAGTCTTCTAGTCTCAAGAGTTTTGGTTGGTGTTGTGGTGAGGTTTCTCCACCCACAAGGAGTGACTTGAGATAGCCGGAGTTTGCCGGGGGCTAATCCACCGACAGATCAGGATCGTCCACCTCAAGGACATGCAATGGAGTAGGAGCCCTAATATCTGAACCACGTTAAATGAATGTGTTAGCGGTTTGCATTTTCTTTCTTAGTTTTAGTCTTTAGCTTGTTTGTTGTTTGTATTTCCGCTGCGCAAGCTAATAAGTGTAGGAAGCAAGGATTTGGGGGTGTCGTCTATCCAACCCCCCTTTAAGCCAGCCACCAATCCCCTATAGTGACAGACTCGATCTTCTGAGGGTCTACTGAAATACCTCTGCTCGAGACCACGTGTCCCAGAAAACCGATTGAGGAAAGCCAGAAAGCACACTTGCTGAACTTTGCGTACAACTGATGTCGTCGAAGAGTCTCCAAGACTGTGTGAAGATGATGCGCTTGTTCCTCCTCGAAACACGAGTAGACCAATATGTCATCGATGAAAATGATAACAAACTGATCAAGATACTCCAAGAAGACGTCGTTCATCAAATCCATAAATACCGCTAGAGCATTGGTAAGCCCAAAATGCATTACCAAAAACTCATAATGGCCGTATCTGGTACAGAATGTTGTCTTCTGAATATCAGATTCTCTGACTCTCATCTGATGATATCTAGATTGTAGATCAATCTTAGAATACACTGATGTACCTCTGAGCTGATCAAACATATCTTCGATCCGCGATAAAGGGTACTTATTTCTGACGGTCACTGCATTTAGCTGTCTGTAGTCAATGCACAACCTTAGTGTACCATCCTTTTCCTTGACAAATAATACCGGAGAACCCCATGGAGAAGCACTAGGACGTATAAATCCCCTTTCCAAAAGCTCCTGGAGTTGAACCTTCAGTTAGTTCAACTCTTTTAGTGTCATACGGTAAGGAGCTTTCGATGTCGACGCGATTCCCGAAATCAACTCAATAGCAAACTCCACTTGCCTTCTGGGAGGCAAAGCTGGTAACTCCTCTGGAAATACATTCGGATACTCTCGGACTACTGGAACGTCGGAGAGTTGAGAACTACTATCATCTTCAGTATGAATCAAGGATAACAGAAAACCCTGACAGCCATGTGACAGTAGTTTCTAAGCCTGAATCACCGAAATGGTCGATATGCCGTCGTCTTTGATGCCAGTGAAATCCCACGAGGGTTGGTTCAGAGGCCGAAATGTGACCACCCTTATCTAGCAATCAACAGTGGCATAATATGTTGACAAATAGTCCATGCCAAGAATAATATCAAAGTCGACAATTTTCAATACTAAAAGATCTACCGTAAGTATAATGTTGTCAAAATCTAACGGGCAACCTCTGACCTCCTGAGTGACATCCAAGGTATCACCGGACAGTAGAGAGATAGTCAGTAGCTGCGATCTGAGAGTGGGTAATCTACCAATCTCCCACATAAAAGTACGGGATATAAAAGAATGCGAGCTACCAGTATCTATCAGCATATCAGCGGATAATGCATAAAGTAAAACTATACCACGGGAAACGGATCCGTCGACCCGCTGTGCATCCTCTCTGGTAATTGCATGAATACGTCCAGTCTCTGGTGGTGGAGGAGGTGGTAGTGCTGCCAAAGGCTGCTGCGCTTGAGTCTGAGCTTGCCACTTTGACGGTGTCGGGTACTGAGCCAGAGATTGATAGGTAGGCTGAGACTGATACTGGACCGACGGTTGGGGCGATGACTGGTACTGGACCAGTGGCTGGGGTTGTAGATACTGGACTAAGGGCTGAGGCTACAGCTGATACGGGGGTCCCACAACAGAACTCTGTGGTACCATGAGGGCATTGGAGTACTCCTGTCCGAGCATGCCGAATGCTACTGCTGCAGGGGGAGCTGTCCTCTGCTGACGATGTGAGGAATGAGCTCTGTGCCCTCCTCGCCGAGTCCCTGTCTGACTGAGCTAAACTCCATGACCAAAAACTCCGGAAGCAATATGCTGAGCCTTCACCGAACAATCTCGGCTCATGTGCCCAGGCAGTTTGCAATAATAGCAAACTGACTGCCCCAAGGTGCAGGCTGATGTGGTGTGCTCTCTGGATCCACACCGGGCGCAGTGGATGTCACTGGCGGTTTGTTTCCGGGTCTGCTGAGGTGGCCAAAAACATCCTGATGAAGACCACCTCGACTTCTGTGGCTGACCAGAAGCCCCAGAAGTACCCTGACCTGGCCGACTGCGACCATTCTGCTGCTGTCCAGTCGCTTGTACCTGCTGGATCTGCCCTGATGTCTGACCCGTCTGCTTCCTTTTCTTGTCCAGATACGCTCTCTGGTGAGCTGACTCTATCATCAGGGCTCTATCCAATGTCTCTATGTAAGATGAGTTCCCAAAGCCGGCAAACTTTACATGCAGATGTCCATCTAATCCCTGAATAAACTACTGCATACGGGAACTGTCCTCAACAACTAGTTCTGGACAAAATCTGGCCAACCGATTAAACTCAGCATTGTACTCTGTCACCAATCAGTTGTTCTGTTGCAGACTCATAAAATCCTGACGGTGAGTCATCTAATAGGCCCGTGGAAAGTAACGGCTCTCAAAAGCCACACTGAATCTGGCCTGAGTGATGTTTTGCTCGCCTATGACGGAACGCTGCGTAACCCACCAGGTGTCGGCCTCATCCCGTTAATGGAAAGCAGCCAGCTCCGCTTTCTCCCACTCAGAACAAGCCATGTAGAAGAAGTTCCGCTCCATGGTCTCTAACCAGGACTGGGCCACACTCAGATCAGTCTCTCCTCGGAAGAGTGTGAATCGACTCTTCATCGATTCTGCCAATGCTGGGGTCCGAGCTCGTGCCATGACAATATCTGTGAGGTGGGTAGGGACGGCTGCTGGAATTGGCAGAACCACCGGAGCTAGTGCTACAGGTAGTACCGCTGGATAGACCAGGGGAGGTACTCCCGGTGCTGCTGCATAAATTGGGGCATATACCACTGGTGGTACTGCAGAGTCGAGATGGGTGGCCGCGGCTGGAGGTACGGTAGGTGGTGGTACCATAAATGGAGCAACCGGTACCGCTGGTGCGGGTGCTGGGTACACTGTAGGCACTAGGGGCATGGGTGTTGCTGGTGCCGGGTACGCCGCAGGCTCTGCTGGTAGAGGTATCAGGTTTGCCACGTGTGGTACAGTGTGTACGGTATGGGTGGGTACCTCCAACGAAGCCACCGGAGTCTGAGAGCCCGACGCACCCGCAGTATCTTGAGTCTATCCCTGACCGACAGGCTTAACCCTAGTAGGGATCTCTGGCGAGTCCGTTGCCAGAGATTCCAAAGTCCTCTTACGTGGCTGTCCAGCACCACGTCTCGCAGCTACTCGTGTAGATCTCCTCATATCTGTTAAGTTATATCACAGATATTACTACAAGTAACAAAAATTATAAAGTTACTTTTTTACCTATTTGTCGTCTGGAGATGTTCCGTCGCTGTCCAATCCCCAAATATGACCTCAAAATTCCGGACGAGAAAATCGACGGAAACCTGTACAAATCCGAAAATAAGTACCCAAGTTTACTGGCAACCTGGGCTAACCCTAAAATCCTGAACACCAAAAGTAGGTATCGTAACCCGCTTTGATACCAATAAATTGGCATCAGATTAATCTCAAAAATCCGTAACACGAAAAACAAATAAGTATCACCTAACACGAAAAACAAACAAGTATCACCTAACCTAGCTCTGATACCAAATAAATTGGTATCAGATTAACACGCAAAACCAAAATACGAAAACCAAGCATCAGAAAACTTGGCTCTGATACCAAATAAATTGTCATGCCCTGGAAGAGTCCCTGCCAGAAGAAATTTCGACAGCATCTCCCCTGTACGGGTGACAATCTGAAACTTTCTACATCCATCTAAATACCTCGGCCAACACGGCTGGAACAATATATATATATAAACAATCAATCACCACGCAGTTTAATAGTAAAACTAAACAAATGCAACGAATAGAAACCAAGTCAAAAATCCTACTCAACTACACCCATAAAGCTCAAAACCGATATCCTACTCCACTACACTCATAAAACTCAAATCATATTCCTACTCAACTACACCTATAAAACACAAAACTCAACGACGCACATAAAATCAACTAACCTCTTCTGTCGTCCCGGTAGACATGTAGCAGAACATATCCAAATCAAACTCATCGACAATAAAGATAACACAATATCCAGGTGTCAAAACAAGAACAAGTCTAAAAAGTACAATAAGAAAACCCAAGGGATAAAACACATCCTCACGATCTGCAGGGGACTAGCGACTGGAACTCCTCTGGACAACCTCAACCTGGAAATAGTAAATATCCACGAGGTGAGTCAACTCCTCAGCGAGTAATATTGACATGCATAGTAAGAAAATAACAACTAACACTAATCATGCCTACAGTCTCCTAATATAAGAATGATAAATGCAACTGCAATAAATAGGAGAAAACTGTACTAACCAGGACCTGGTGTATGGATAATCAACCGAGAATTATAGGAATCCTGTATGCATGTCAAACAAATGTATCCATCCAATATGCAGCATACAAGTGCAGCAAACACAAGCAATAAATGCATTAATGCATATGATGCCAATGACATGTCCTGGTTACCCCTACTCTCTAGTCAGCTGTCTCATACACGATGGTGAGACCGAGTGGGTAGGGTTGTGACAACCGTGCACTCTGCCATTACTGCTCCTGATGAGTGACCGAATGGATGCTGTCAGAGTACACCTATTCTCCTATCCCAAATCATAAGTGGGGGAGCTCAATGCTCTCATCTCCCTGAGCAAGTCCAGAGGAGGGATCTCTATCCTGCTACAACGCTGTGTCACACTACCCATAAGTGGACCAACGGAGCCCTTGACAGAGCAACCTGCTACAACACACCCTGCCTGATAAGAACCACTAACCCATGAGTGGTTGTGTGTGCAGATCCATGTAACTGGTGATGTGCTCAACAATAATGGAGATGACTATCGCGCAGCATGCAATCATGCGAGATGATGCATGACACTAAGCATGGAAGTTTTGACCATATCTACCTCCATAAAATATGTACCAAAAATATACATGGATCATATCAAAAGATCTAGGTACACAGGTCAGATATGGTATCAAATAAGTCTGGTATATCCTATGGCATGGTATGTCATTACCTTTATGATCATAAGTAATTTGAAGGTATAAACATGAATGCAAACAGTAAACAATCAAGCATGCACAGGTAATGGATAATGACATACCGATGCAGATACAAAACATAATTATTACTATTTGTTAAAAACTACTATGCACATCAAATGACAAATCTAAAAGATAAGTCAAGGTACCCACCTCCAATAGAAAGGATTGTATCCGATCCAAATCTGACGTCGAGATACTCGTCTCGCGTCAAAGTCTTGTGTCATCAACATAAATATATTTTATTTAGCTACAATTCTTATAAATAGCTAAATAAAATCTCTAACCCTAAATTATTCCAAATTTCCATTTTAAGTGTAACTACAGCAAGAATAAAATTCCTCCTCTAGTCAAATCCAAATAGTTATCCCTTCTAAAACTCACCAAGATATAGGGATCCCTCAGTTAGTCGATGTGCGGAGGTACACGCTGTGATACCACTATCCAACATGGTTAAATGCCCGAATATTAGCACTTCATCACTGCATTACCTATTTTAGAGACTAGGGTTGTCTGCTACTAGAAACAAAATCAAGCAAACCTCACAGCAGTGCTTGTTGATCCACACTAGGACTGTTGTTGCCAGCAATGGTTAATTGCTGTTGGAAGTCAAGGAAACCCACCGAACAACCCTTCCTGGAATCCTTCGCTGAACGAAATAGGAGGAGATCAAGAATCCAACCAAAATATAGAATTAGATCCCAAATTCCAACTAAGTAACCCTTACCTTCTAGATCACCGGAAATCAGAGAGAAGAACTCGACATCTGGAAACTAGGGCATAGCGTGGAGGCGGTCGTCGCTGTTCCGTGCGGCGGTGGCACTATTCCGTGCGGTAGCGAGGGATAGATCTAGGGCAGAGGTGTTTGGCCGGCTGGGAAAATCTCGGTGGCTGGCAACCGGAGATCGGCAGGGGCTCGTCTAGGACTTGCTTCTTCCGTGCAAAGGTCGACTTCGAGAAAGGGAGAGAAGGCCGACGGTGCTTTGACACAGTGTCGGCGTAGGAGAATTGGCGAGATGAAGGTCGGCGATAGGGCAGAGGGAACTAGGAGCTTCGACGTCACGGGAGTCAAAGGGGAAGGGGAAGAGGCGAGGCTTCGTGTATCCCCTTTGCCGACGGGTTTTGTATGCGAGGGGAGGAGAAACCATCGTGTGACTGTTAGGGCAGATGATCGGCGTGAGAGGAGAAGAAGGAAGGGCAGCGTCTGGGGAATGGCTCGGCACGCGGGGGGGGGGGGGGGGGAATTAAAAAGAAATATTTAAAGAAAATCAAATATTTCCTCCTTAAAATGGGGTAGCCCAAACAGGCTTTCCCGGGGCCCAGTTTTTATCCCCTTAACCGAAGTCATACGGTCTTCGAAAAATTTCTAAAAATTCCCTTATCATTATTCGCCATTTTTCGGTATTTTACATATACAAAAAATGAACTAGATATGTTGAGGAAACTAATAACTAGTTATACCTTTTGTAGCTTATAGACCTCTTAATCTTCTACTTTATTCCTCTCCTTCTCTTGAACGTCGTGTGGGCGACGATCTTCCAAGATGAAATCCACCCAAGCTTCTTCCTTTGCTTCCAAGTTTCGATCACCAATTAACCTCCAAGGGATGCTAGACAAGAGAGCTTCCTTCTCTTCTTCTTCTCCTTCAAGCAACCGACCACCAAGAGATCACCAAACTTGATGCCGCCAACCTCTAAGGAAGAAAACAAAAGGAGAAGAGAAAAGAAAGAGGGCCGAGTACAAATGGATTGGAAGAGAAGAATAGAAGATGTGTATACTCATGAGGCACCCCCTTCATCTCTTTTATAATCCTTAGTCTTGGCAAAAAAAGAAAGTTTTAAACATAAAACTTCCTTATTTTCCTTGCCAATGACTAAAAAGGAAAGTTTTAAAACAAAAAATTAAAACTTCTTTTAATGCTTGTCATGGCCGGCCTTACACATGTGCTCCAAATAAGGAAAGTTTTAAACATAAAATTAAAACTTCCTTATTTGTTTCCGGTAATAAATTTTTAATAAAAAATTTCTCTTTTAAATCCCTTGTTTATTATAAAAGGAAAATTTTATAAATTAAAATCTCTTTTTTAAAAACATGTGGATGATTAGAAAAAAGAAAAGTTTTATCAAAAAATTAAAATCTTTCTTTTAACTACAAATAAGGAAAAATATCAAACCTCTCTCTTAATCCTTTGTAGAAAGATATAAAAGGAAAGATTTTAAAATTTAAAAACTCTCTTTTAAAATCATGGCTTCCACAAAAGAAAAGATTTTAAAATTTAAAATACCCTTTCAATTAAATTAAAATTAAATTAAAATTAAACTAACTTAAAGTTAAACTAACATAAAATTAAACTAAAATTAAATTAACTTAAAATTTAAACTAAACTCAAATCAAATCAACTTAAGATAAAAATTAATCATCTCACAATCACCCATAGGTATAACATGATTGACAATCTAGACTGTGTGAGATGGAAAATTAAGGAGCTAGATTCAATCAAACTATCTTTTAATCTATCAAAATTGGATCCAAATCAAATACTTTATGTGTAGGAACATAATGATTTGGACCAATGGATGTTGGATAGTGGATGCTCTAGACATATGACTGGAGACAAACTGAAATTTACTAAACTAAAACTCAAGAACTTAAGGTCGGTTGTACTTGGCAATGACAAGAAACTTAAAGTAATCAGAACAAGTAATATCGAATTGAGTTTCAATTTTTTTATTCAAAAAGTAATATTAGTTGATAAATTTAACTTTAACTTACTTAGCATAAATCAACTATGTGACTTTGGTTATTTAGTTACCTTTTCCAATTCTGAGTGTGTAATTAAAAATGTTGACTACCCAAATATTACACTGAAGGGAATTAAAAAAAATAATATTTACGCAATTGACTTACCAACCTCCTCACTAAAGTTTCTACTGACACAATAAGAGGAAACTAAGTTGTGGCACAGAAGACTGGTGACACTCATATCAGACTCATTTAAAAAATGAGTCAAAATGACTTAGTTAGTGGTTTACCCAAATTAAAAAACTTACAAAAATTTAATTTGTAATGCTTGTCAACAAGGTAAACAAACTAAGTCAACCCACAAACCAACAAACTTAAATCAAACCAACTTAATACTTGAACTCCTACATTTAGACCTATTTGATTCACATAGACCAAATCACTAAGCAGAAACCAATACTGTTTGGTAATAATTGATGATTACTCAAGATTTACTTGGGTAAAATTTCTAAAATCCAAAGATGAAACTTTTGAAATCTTTAATAATTTTTATAAATTAATAGAAAATGAAAAAGATAACAAAATTAAAAGAATTAGAAGTGATCATGGAGGAGAATTCGAAAATCATAAATTTACTAAATTTTTTAAAATTAATGGATATAATCATGAGTTTTCATGCCCGAGAACTCGACAACAAAATGGACTAGTAGAATAAAAAAATAGAATGTTACAAGAAGCTTCTAGAACCATGTTAAATGAATATAACATAAGCAACCAATTTTGGGCTGAAGCAATAAACACAGCATGTTATGTTCAAAATAGAATATTAATTAATAAATTTTACAATAAACCCCCTTATGAAATATATTATAACAAAATACCCAACCTAAATTATCTAAAAGTGTTTGGATGTAAAGTACATATATTAAACACTAAGGACTATTTAGGTAAATTTACATCAAAATCTACAACCGGCATATTTTTAGGGTACTCCACAACTAGTAGAGCTTATAGAATCTATAACAAAAATACCCAAAAAATTGAAGAAACAACCAACATAATTTTTGATGAAGAAAATGACTCACCATATTTAATCAATGAAAGTAATCATCAAAATATAAGAAAATAGATGATGAAGAAGATAATCAATTTAGACCTAAACTTAGTGAATCAGAAGAACCTAGTGTTGACCCTAACACAAGACCATCTAGGATAAGATCTAACCATGCAGCTGATCAAATTTTGGGTGGCTCAACCCTAGGAGTACAAACTAGATCATCATATAGAAACCTAAGCTAAATAACTCTTATTTCTAAAATTGAACCCAAAACAATAGAAGAAGTCTTACCTGACCAAGATTGGATAATCGTAATGCAAAAAGAACTAGCTCAATTTGAAAGAAACCAAGTCTGGGAACTTGTACCTAAACCCACAAATAAATCTATAATTGAAACTAAGTGGGTATTCAGAAATAAATTAGGTGATAAAGGTGAAATAGTAAGAAATAAGGCTAGACTAGTAGCTAAGGGGTTCAACCAAATAAAAGGGTTAGACTATGATGAAACCTATGCACCTGTAGTCAGACTTGAATCCATAAGGATGTTGCTAGCCTATGCAGCACATAAAGGATTTAAGTTATACCAAATGGATGTAAAATTCATGTTTCTAAATGGATTCATCAAAATAAGTTTATGTAAATCAACCTCTGGGATTTGAAGACTTAGACCACCCAAATCATGTCTTTAGGTTAAAGAAAGGCTTATATGGACTGAAACAAGTACCTAGAGCTTGGTATGAACGTCTATCAACAAACCTAATATCTAAGGAATTTAAACAAGGCCAAATAGACCAAACCCTATTTGTTAAAACCTTAGAAGAAGACATTTTTTAGCTCAAATTTATATAGATGACATAATTTTTGGCTCAACCAATACTAAATTTTTAAAAGAATTTACTAAAGTAATGGAAAATAAAACTGAAATGAGCTTAGTAGGAGAACTTAATTTTTTCTTAGGCTTACAAATAAAATAAACAAAAGATGGAATCTATATCTTTCAAACCAAATATGTGAAAGAGTTAATTAAGAAATTTAGAATAGAAAATTCTAAAAATATAAATACCCCAATGACAACTAATACTAAAATTGACTCTGACTTAGAAGGAAAATCAGTAGACTTAAAAAACTATAGTAGTGTAATAGGAAGTCTACTATACCAAACTACTATATATAAACAGAAATTATATATGCTACATGAAGCCAACATGATCAACAAGGTATACGAATAAACAACAGTCAAAGCAAGTAAGCATGGTATCAAGTATCTGTTAAATATCATAGATGGCAACGAGAGACTGTATAGACATAAAATCGATTATCCAAAGATTGAGTGGATAAGTATCAAGCTTAGGAAAAATATGAGTGAAGTCAAGGTAAATACAACAACTATCCGAAAATATAGCTGATGCACTAAGGTCAAACTACTAAAGAATCAAGGTAATAAGTACTCGCCTTTATCTATCAATCATGTTAAGAAATATCACGTCAAGACACTCATCTTGAATCAAAGTCCTGCAAATCATATATTGTACAGTTTAGCTAATTAAATATATAACAACTAGCTAAACGCAAAACTCAATATTAATTCAATTAAGTAACCATGTTTAATTCTACCTAATGATCCAAATCCAATTAGATGATAAGCCCATCCTTAATCCACCGATCAATTCCTTAATTCTCACCAATCAATCATAGCAACCCTAATCAGTTAATGATTCCCTTTTACACCATCATTTAATCAATGCAGCAACTATAAGTATAATGAACCAATAGAATGATAATCAATGACAACTACATTAGATTTAAGTATTCTTAAGCATTCCACCAACAAAATGGATTAAATAACCCTAATTAATCCACCATCCAAATATACAACTCAATTACATCTCAACAATAACATAATCATACCATATTCCATAATCAATTACCACTAATCATCGTACTCATCAAAATTATCTTTCCAATCACCCATCTAATTAACCAAACCATCACATAGTAACACATCCAAATCTGATATCAATACATTTATTGTTTAAATCAGTGTTGAACCATGAAACTAACCTTAATAACCGCCTTCTTTAAATCCTTGGCCGAAGAAGGATAGCCACCGCAAAGCAAGAACTTCAAATCTGCCATATAAACCAAATTCAAACAACTATTACTCCCCCATTAATCTCCATAATAGAATCTAAGAACTAGATCTAGGTTTACTAAATAATAATTCAAATTCTAGGAAATGGTATCGATCTAATGAAACAACCAAGATAGGATTCCATCCAGCATTAATCCAAATCTACACACTTACCCCAAATCCAGATCTGTAGCCGCATAGTGAAGGATCCAGGGCTACTGTGATGCTGATCCAGTAAAGAGGAGGGTGGTGACAACACTAGGGCATGACTCGATGATCAGAGAAAAGAGAGGAGCATGACAAACAATGACCAACACCAATCGTCGATCGATGAAGCATAGATTGGAACCACTCCCCTTTCCATAGTACCGACAGAAGGAGAGGTCTCACTTGTTGGCCAGCGCTATCAGTAATAGGGCTCGGATAGCTGGTGTCGGGTCATAAGGGAAGAAGGAGGCTCATGAGAGGGAAAGCGTTGACGGATCGGAGCTAGGGCACGAGTACCCCTCTTGGCCGAAGACCCGCATGCGCAAAGGAAGTGACTCGGTGAGGAAGATAGTGGTTGGATGGACTCGAGCAATTGATGGAGGAGAAAGGAGCTCAGTTGGTGATGGCTTGGACAATGCTGACATGGTTGAGAATTGACGACATCAGGGGTGGAGACGCGATGAACAGAGCCGTCAAGGAAGGGGTAGAGGAGAAGCGGCGTTTAAAGGGAGCTAGGTCACTGTGGCAAGATTGAATAATTAGGGTTTAATCAACATAACCCTAAGTTAACTCCTCAATCAACTCCCACTTAAGGGATATTTCAAACAGGCTTTTTCCTAACCCAATCGATTCATCCTCTTAAAATGTGTCATACGACCTCCATTTAAATCCCAAAAACATTCTAAAAATTTCCAAAAAAAATCCAATAAGATTATTGCTCTAATAACTCTTATTATTTAATTATCAGATCTTATATAGGGTTAGTTGCATTCGGCAATGATGGAAAACTTAAGGTAATTGGAACAGGTAATATCGAACTGAATTCTGATTTTATTATTCGAAAAGTCCTATTAGTTGATAAATTTAATTTTAACTTACTTAGCATAAGTCAACTATGTGATTCTGGTTATTTAGTTACCTTTTCCAACTCTGAGTGTATAATTAGAAATAATGAATACTCGAAAGTTGCACTTAAGAGAATTAGAAAAAAATAATGTTTACACAATTAACCTACCGATCTCCTCACTAAAGTGTCTTCTGACACAACAAGAGAAAACTAAGTTATGGCACAAAAGACTGAGTCACACTCACATCAGTCTCATTTCAAAAAATGAGTCAAAATGGCCTAGTTAGAGGTTTATCCAAACTAAAAAACTTAGAAAATTTAGTTTGTAATGTTTGCCAACAAGGTAAACAAACTAAGTCAACTCACAAACCAACAAACCTAAACTGAACCAACTCAATACTTGAGCTCCTACATTTAGATCTATTTGATTCACATAGAGCCAAGTCACTAAGCAGAAACCAATATTACTTAGTTATAAATGATAATAACTCAAGATTTACTTGGGTAAAATTTCTAAAAATCAAAGATGAAACTTTTGAAATCTTTAATAATTGTTGCAAGTTAATAGAAAATGGAAAAGACACTAAAATTAAAAGAATTAGAAGTGATCATGGAGGGAAATTTGAAAATCATAAATTTACTGAATTTTGTGAAATTAATGGATATAAACATGAGTTCTCACGCCCTAGAACTCCCCAACAAAATGGACTTGTAGAACAAAAAAATAGAACGTTACAAGAAGTTGCTAGAACCATATTAAATGAATAAAACCTAAACAACCAATTTTGGGCTGAAACAATAAACACGACATGTTATGTTCAAAACAAGATATTGATTAATAAATTTTATAATAAAACCTCTTATGAAATATACTATAACAAAATACCTAATCTATCTAAAAGCATTTGGATGTAAAGTACACATATTAAATACTAAGGATTATTTAGATAAATTTACATCAAAATCTACAATTGGCATATTTTTAGGGTACTCTACAACTAGTAGAGCCTATAGAGTCTATAATAAAAATACCCAAAAAAATTGAAGAAACAACGAACGTCATTTTTGATGAAGAAAATAACTTACCTAATTTAATCAATGAAAGTAATCATCAAAATATAATAAAAATAGATGATGAAGAAGATAATAAATTTAGACATAAACCTAGTAAATCAAAAGAACTAAGTGTTGACCCTAATACAAGACCATCTAGGATAAGATCCAATTACCCATCTAATCAAATTTTGGGTGACCCAAACATAGGAATACAAACTAGATCATCCTATAGAAATCTAAGCCAAATATCTCTTATTTCTAAAATAGAACCTAAAATAATAGAAGAAGCCCTACCTGACCAACATTAGATAATCACAATGTAAGAGGAGTTAGCTAAATTTGAGAGAAATCAAGTCTGGGAGATAATACCTAAATCTACAAATAAATCTATAATTGATACTAAGTGGGTATTCAGAAATAAACTAGATAATAAAGGTGAAATAGTAAGAAATAAGGTTAGACTAGTAGCTAAGGGATTCAGCCAAGTAGAAGGGTTAGATTATGATCAAATTTTGGGTGACCCAAACCTAGGAGTACAAACTAGATCATCCTATAGAAATCTAAGCCAAATAGCTCTTATTTCTAAAATAGAACCCAAAACAATAGAAGAATGCCTACTTGACCCACATTAGATAATCGCAATGCAAGAGGAGTTAGCTCAATTTGAGAGAAATCAAGACTCTAAGCTAGTACCTAAATACACAAATAAATCTATAATTAACACTAAGTGGGTATTCAGAAATAAACTAGATGATAAAGGTGAAATAGTAAGAAATAATGCTAGACTAGTAGCTAAGGGGTTCAGTTAAGTAGAAGGGTTAGATTATGATAAAACCTATGCACCTGTAGCTAGACTTGAATCCATAAGGATGCTGCTAGCCTATGCAGCACATAAAGGATTTAAGTTATACCAAATGCATGTAAAATCCGCATTTCTGAATGGGTTCATCAAAGAAGAGGTTTATGTAAATCAACCCCCAAGATTTGAAGACCTAGACCACCCAAACCATATTCTTAGGTTAAATAAAGCTTTATATGGACTAAAACAAGCACCTATGACTTAGTATGAATGACTATCAACATATCTAACATCTAAGAGATTTAATGAAGGCCAAATAGACCAAACCCTACTTGTTAAAACCTTAAAAAATAATATTTTTATCGCTCAAATTTACATAGATGACATAATATTTGGTTCAACAAATACAAAATTCTTAAAAGAGTTTATTAAATTAATAGAAAATGAATTTGAAATGAGTATAGTAGGAGAACTCAATTTCTTCTTAGGTTTACAAATAAAACAAACAAAAGAAGAAATTCATATCTTTCAAACCAAATATGCTAAGGAATTAATTAAAAAGTTTAGAATGGAAAATTTCAAAAATATAAGTATCCCAATGATAACTAATGTTAAAATTGAATCTGACTTAGAAGGAAATTTAGTAGCCTTAAAATTTTATAGAAGTGCAATAGGAAGTCTACTATACCTAACTGTAAGTCAACCTGATATTTTATTTGTAGTAGGTATATGTGGTAAATACCAATCTTGTGCAAAAGAATCATATTTAACCAATGTAAAAAGAATACTAAGGTACATCAAGGGGACCCTAAGTGTAGGATTTTGGTACCCTAGGACTAGCACATTTAACTTAGTTGGATACTCTGACTTAGACTATGTTAGGTGTAAGTTAGATGAAAAAATACAAGTGGAAGCTGCCATTTTCTAGGTTAGTACCTAGTAAGCTAGTCCAGCAGAAAGCAACACTATGTTGCTCTATCCACTATTGAAGCAGAATATATAGTCATGGGAGAATGTGCATCTCAACTGCTATGGATGATGCATACCTTAAAAGATTACCAATTAGAATATAAAATTATAAAATTTTTAATTGATAACATAAGTTCAATAAATCTAACTAAGAATCCAATACACCACTCTAGGACTAAACACATAGAAGTTAAACATCACTTTGTAAGGGATCAGGTAACTAAAGGTGACATTGTACTTAACTATGTTGAGTCTAAGTCAAACCTAACTAATATTTTCAAAAAACCCTTATCTGAACTTGAGTTCAGTATACTTAGAAGAGAATTAGGAATGTGGACAGTAGAGTAGATTAAAAATTTTCAAAATTTTTACTATTTCAAATAGGTACTATATTGTCTTGTTTTAAAATTATAGGAAAATTATTTTTAAGACTCCCAATTTTACTAGAATCTTCAAAGATTGGAAATAGTCAAGGACTTTTCCTTTAGAAATTATGTACCCATAGGTTTCAGTCAAGCATCTCACAAGCACACTAGAATTACCTTGCTTGTATATGAAAAAATACTTAGAATAGTATGAGATGCATAGGGTACTACCCAAACTTTAGAATGCTTATCTCTGTATATCGACATAAGTTTGGGCAATAAATACTAAGTTAAATTGATCATAAGTTATCCATTTTAGTCAAACTAACTGGAACACTTACCTAACTTGACTATCCAAGTGAAAGCTATAACCTTATGGTGAACTGTAACGCCCGAAAATTCTCAAAACTGCATTAGGAATATTCTATGATTTTTCTGGAATTTTTAGATATTTTTCCGGAATTTTTAGAATAGCGGAAGTAGCAAAAATAATTAGAACCGCAAAATAGCTTAGGCGGGAATTGAACCCGAGACCTATGGTTTACGGATAATTCTAGTAACCAGTTGAACCCAGCAGGGCCGTGCTGAAAGGAAAGGGAAACATTTATATTTGAGTTTAAGTTGGGCCGAAATACCCACTTAATATAAATAGGGAATTAATTAGGTGAAGGGTTATTTTTGGTTCGGCAACTTCTCCTCCCTCACCCTAATTCCGCCGATCCCTTCTCCTCCTCCTTCTCTCGGCGCCAACCACAAGAGGGCCTAGGGTTCCTCTCCTAGGACTCCAAGGGAACTTTCCGGCGACGACTTCGACACGAGGACGCTCCCCTCCGCGAGAGGAACGTGTAGACGCGAGAAGATCGTCGAAAGGATCGTCTCCTCCAGAAATCCAGCTATTAGAATCGTAAGAAATTACGAATAGGAGGTAAGAAACCCCTCACCTGCAGTATAAGTAGCTCCATTTGGGTTTTCTAAGCATTAGTTTAGCTATATGCAGATTTTTATCGACGTATAGCGTGAAATTGACCCTCCTCGCAGGTTTAGGGATTCAGTGAGCACTTCTAGATGGGCCGGACACGTAATCCCTCTTTAGTGGGGGTTTCTAGATGTTGTCGGGTGCCTAGAAGTGGTCTCCCTAATAGAGAGGAGAGTTGGGGCACACTAAGTGTTCGATAAAATAGCTAGTTAAGTAAAAATGCAAACTAGGCATTTTAACAGCTCAGTTGAATGCATTAGAAGCATCTAAATCAGTAAATCAGTTTATTCTAACTTATATGGGACTATGGTCCAATGGGTGGGCTCCCACAGTCGCCTCTGGGTTCAGATAACCTAGCTCTAGGTTCAGATAACCTAGAAACAGCAAACTAGAATAATTTAGCTATATTCAGTATTTTACTTTTCAGTTGGCACTGTACCGGATTAGATATCCATTGGGTTGGACTCCCACAGTCGTCCCTAGGTTCAGATAACCTAGTAAACCCTACTAAATTCGAGACTTGCAAACCCGGGTTTAGTTAGGGATGCGCGCACAGTAAGTATAGTTGTCGGGCCCAAAAGCACATGATTATTATTTTGATCTACTATGCTATTAGTTTTCAAAACTCATAAAATCAGTTATGTTAGTTGAGTTTGATTTCAGCTTCAGGTTAGCTTCAGTTAGCTTAGTTCCCTATTATTGTTCTATGTGATTAGCCTGCTATGCCATGCTTCAGCTTACATGTTCAGTTATTTCAGTTTATGCTTGCAACCAGAGTATGCCATGCCAGTACATGTTTTCAAATAGCATTCTTTAAAAAGCATGTTTGCATCGTTGCATGTTTTAGTGAGGTAGTTGGTTTCTTACTAAGCTTTAAGCTTACAGATTCTACTTTCCTTATACTGCAGATAAAGGTAAAGGGAAAATAGACTAGCAGAGGAAGCTGGAGTTCAATGCAAAGATGGTGTGTGTGGCAGGAACTGGAATAAAAGATCCTCAGGGGTTTTAGCAAGCTTAAATAGTTGAATTCTTAGTATTTCTTCTTTCATGCATTTTTAGACCTTAGAATGTTTAAACCATGGGAGATTTATTTAGTTTGTTAGTAATTATGTTAGAATGCTGGTTAATAGTTGCTAGAATATATTCCAATTGATTTTAGAATTGTTGTGTGAGGTTTTGGCACGCCAGAGTGCTGAAATCAGAGTTTCAGGGTGAGATCCGAACCCAGATCGATCGATCAGCTGACCGATCCAGTCGCGAACAGAGAGTTTATGGATCGGTCAGCCGACCGATCCAAATGTGAACAGAAGGTGCAGTAACTCACTGATCGGTCAGCCGACCGATCAGTGAGCCACTGGATCGGTCTACCGACCGATCAGTGTGCCCCTGGATCGGTTGGTAGACCGATCCAGCCGCGTACAGTAGCGATGAAGCTTGTGGATCGGTCAGCCGATCGATCCAGGGTTTCTCTCCATGCCAGTGTCAAGCTGGATCGATTACTGGATCGATCCGACAGCACAATCGATTCATGGATCCATTGAAATGCCTAATTACAGTTAGCAGGATATCCGAGAGGCATAGATTATCTTCCCTAGCATGTGTACAACTCCTAGGTACACCTAGAATGTTAAGTTCAGATTATACAGTAATCAGTTTAGCAAAGTTTTAATAATTCCAGATTTCCGCAATAGTAATTTAGCACAGCATTACGTAACGATCGACCTCGTAGCCTAGTCTGTAGGAGGCGGGTCGTTACAGAGTGGTATCAGAGCAGTGTTCCATACTTCCTACACACACATCAGCATTGAACCTGCAGCTTCCAAGTAAGAATACCTCTACTTTATTTATGTTCCTTGCTTTCTTGTTATAGTTCATGTTTATAGATAACTGATGCATGTTAGTATGTGATAATAGATAACATGATAGCAATAGTTATACAATTATAATTGTATTAGTTATACATGTCTTGTCCTCTATGTCTTTAGAAATGGCACGAGGACGCCCAGCTACTGAGCCCCAACATGAGGCAGGCAGTTCAGTGCCTCCCCCAGACCTTACAGCGTTAGTGGCTCAGTTACAGCAGCAGCTAGCTGAACAGCAACAGGAAATAGCCACCTTAAAGGCTAGTCAGCAGAACACCCCCACTGTCACCCCGGAGCCTAACTTAGCGACGCCAGTAGTCTTAGAGGTTCCACCAGTCCAGCCTACAGCACCAGTAGCCCCAGCAGCAGTAGAGGCAAAGAGAGAAGCCTATCTGATCCAGTGGCAGAGAGTCAAGCAGAGAACTTCTCAGGCACTAGTAAACCATGGGATGCACAAGCCTGGTTCAAAACACTGGAGAGTATGATGGAGCTTCTAGACTGGCCAGAACACGAGAAGGTGAAGTGTGCCTCCTTCTGCCTGACAGGGGATGCACGCATGTGGTGGGAGAGAATCAGAGCGAAGCGCCCAGTGAACCAGATGTTATGGGCTGACTTCGAGAAGGAGTTCTTTGAGGAATTCTTTCACATGCGGGTCACGAACCGCCACTACGACGAGTTCACAGAGTTTCGTCAGGGCAACCTTTCAGTGGAGGAAGCCATGAAGAAATTCAACAGGTTGGCTCGTCTATGCCCAGAACTAGTCAGCACAGAAAAAGAACGAGTCCGGTTGATGCTCAAGATGCTGAGGCCGGAAATAGCAATGAACGTGGCTGGCGGCATCCACAGGCCGCAAACCACCGAAGAACTAGTCAGCAGCGCCTTGACCACTGAGCACTACCAGAATAGTATCAAGCAGCAGAAGCAAATCCCCTCAGAACCTAAGGGTCAAGGAGGCTCAGGTACCCAGAAGCAGCAGGGCCACAGCTCTCATGGCTCTAACTGGAAAGGGAACTCCAGTAACAAGCGCAAACCAGGGAGTTACCCAAAAGGAGGACCAGCCAGCAAGCAGCCCAGTTATCCAAAGTGTGCTACTTGTAGGAAATTCCATCCTGGAGTTTGTCGTAAGGGCGCACGAGGATGCTTTGAATGTGGACAAGAAGGGCACATGGCTAAGCAGTGCCCAAACAAGGCCAGTCTTCCTCAGCCACAGCCGATTCAGTACGGAGGCCAGCCAGCATAGTTGCATCAGATGCAAGCCGCTCTAGATGGTCCACACATCAGACAGGGCAGATTAGAAGCCCCTCCAGCTATGACCAATGCGAGGATCTACTCACTCACCAGAGAGGACGTAGCAAATACCTCGACAGTTGTTACAGGTCAGATTAGTATTTTTCAGCAAATAGCAACTGTCTTATTCGATACTGGGCAACCCATTCTTATATAGCTAGGGCATTCGCAAACAAGTTAGCAATACCTCCAGAGGTACTCAGTAGTCAGTTTCTGACGACATTACCTTCGGGAGAAATTATGACATCTACGCACTGGCTCAGAGCAGTATCAGTCATTATAGCAGACAGAGAACTCTTCTGTGATCTGATCATGCTAAATATGACTGACTACGACATCATTTTTGGAATGGACTTCTTGATCAGATACGGTGCTTCCATCGAGTGCCGTAAGCAGAAAGTCATATTCCAACCTGAAGCAGAAGCACAGTTCGAGTTCGTCGGAGAACCCAAAAGAAAGGCCAAGAGGTTTCTCTCAGCTATGAAGGCACAGAGATTAATGGATTCAGGGTGTACGGGATTTTTAGCACACGTAGTCAGTACCAGTCAGGACAAGGACCAACAGCTAGCAGGGGTCCGAGTCGTAAGTGACTACCCAGCAGTCTTCCCTGAAGAGTTACTAGGATTAGCACCAGACAGGGAGATCGAATTTGAGATAGAGCTCATTCCAGGTACCAACCCTATTTCCAAAGCACCCTATCGCATGGCTCCAGCCGAACTGAAGGAACTTCATGAGCAATTACGGGAGCTACTTGACAAAGGCTTCATACGCCCTAGTCACTCACCATGGGGAGCGCCTGTATTGTTCGTGAAGAAGAAGGACGGAAGCATGCGCCTGTGTATAGAGCACTGAACCAGGTCACAATCAAGAACAGGTATCCTCTTCCCAGAATAGATGACCTGTTCGATCAGCTAAAGGGAGCAGCAGTGTTCTCTAAAATAGACCTTAGATCAGGTTATCATCAGGTGAAGGTTAAAGAAGGGGATATACCCAAGACAACATTCAGAACCAGATACGGACATTATGAGTTCGTAGTCATGCCCTTTGGCGTGACAAATGCTCCAGCTACTTTCATGGACCTCATGAACAGGGTATTTAGGGAATATTTAGATAAGTTTGTTATCGTGTTCATCGACGACATCCTTATCTATTCCAGAACTCAGGAAGAACATGCAGAGCACCTAAGGACAGTATTGCAGACCCTTCAGCAGAATCAGCTGTACGCCAAGTTCACGAAATGTGAATTTTGGCTAGATCAGGTGTCCTTCCTGGGTCACATCATCTCAAAGGATGGTATCATGGTAGACCCCAGTAAGATAGGAGCTGTGAGCAATTGGAAAAGACCCAAGAACGCCAGTGAGATCAGAAGCTTTCTGGGATTAGCAGGTTACTACAGGAAATTCATAGAGGACTTCTCCAGGATAGCCTCCCCACTGACAGCTCTTACCAGAAAAGTGGACAGAGGACTGCGAGAACAGCTTCAGCGAGCTGAAAAGGAGATTGACCAGTGCACCTATTCTGACTCTGCCAGAGAACGCAGATAGCTTTGACATATATAGTGATGCCTCGAAGTTGGGACTAGGAGCAGTGCTGATGCAAGATGGCAAGGTGATCACCTATGCCTCCAGACAACTCAAGGATTATGAGAGGAACTATCCTACCCATGACCTTGAGCTTGCAGCAGTAGGGTTCGCTCTCAAGATTTGGAGACATTACTTGTATGGAGCTCAGTGTAGGGTGTATACAGATCATCAGAGTCTGAAGTATTTCTTCACTCAGAAGGATCTGAATATGCAACAGCGCAGATGGCTAGAACTGGTCAAAGACTATGACATAGATATCCTCTACCATCCAGGAAAAGCAAATAGGGTAGCAGACGCCCTCAGCAGAAAGTCCAGCGTTACCCTATTATCTTTAGCAGCCATGTCACCGCCCCTACAGAAAGAGATCATAGATTTCGGTCTCGAACTCATAGTCGGACATCTCTCTACTATGACATTAGAGTCTACTTTGCTCGGTGACATCCAGACAGCTCAGGAGCAGGATCCTGAAATTCAGAGAATCAAGCAAGGTTTAGCAGAATCAGAAGGTGGAGAGTTCAGAATGTCAGATAGTGGGGTGTTGTGTTTTGGCGACAGATTGTGCGTTCCAGATCAGGAGGAACTCAGAAGGAAGATTTTAGATGAGGCTCACAAGACTCCCTATGCGATGCATCCTGGCTCCACCAAAATGTACCAGGACATGAAGAAACGTTTTTGGTGGCCTGGGATGAAGAGGAACATCTCTCGATATGTCAGCACCTGCCTAACCTATCAGAGGGTTAAGGCAGAACATCAGAGACCAGGAGGAGTTTTGCAGCCCATTCAGATTCCAGAATGGAAGTGGGAAGACATTTCTATGGATTTTATAGTGGGACTACCCAGAACCACGAATGGTTTCGACACCATCTGGGTAATAGTCGACAGGTTGACTAAATCAGCCCACTTCCTAGTTATCAGAATATCCTATTCCATGGAGGAGTTAGCTCAGTTGTATCTCAAGGAGATCGTAAGGCTGCATGGAGTCCCACGAACCATTATTTCAGACAGAGACAGTAGGTTCACATCACACTTCTGGGAGTGTGTACAAAAAACTTTGGGCACGAAGTTAAAATTTAGCATAGCTTTCCATCCTCAGACAGATGGTCAGACGGAGCGAGTAAATCAGGTACTCGAAGATATGCTCCGAGCATGTGCTCTAGACTTCAAGGGAAGTTGGTGCAAATATCTGACCTTAGCAGAGTTTGCATACAACAACAGCTATCAGGCCACTATCGGTATGGCACCTTACGAGGCTCTCTACGGGCGGAGGTGTAGATCTCCAATCTGCTGGTATGAGAGTGGTGAATAGAAAGAACTAGAGCTTCAGACAAATCTAGTAGCAGATACCACAGCAGTTATACAGCAGATCCGCTAGAGGATAGAGACAGCTCAGAGCTGCCAGAAGAGCTATGCTGATACACGGCGCAGACCCTTAGAGTTTTCAGTTGGGGATTCAGTGTTCCTCAGAGTAGCTCCCATGAAGGGAGTAATGCGTTTTGGGAAGAAGGGCAAGCTAAGTCCCAGATATGTGGGACCATACCTTATCAGCAGAAGAGTGGGCAAGGTAGCATATGAGCTAGAGCTACCCCAGGAAATGTCGGCTGTCCACAACGTATTTCATGTCTCTATGCTGAAGAAGCATACCCCAGATGCCACCCAAGTGATTGAGCCCCAGTTGGTACAGATCCGCGAAGACCTCAGCTATGATAGTCGGCCTATTCAGATAATAGACCGAGCAGTTAAGAAATTGCAGAACAAGGAAGTACCATTAGTCAAAGTCATTTGGCACAGTCACACAGCAGAAGAGGCAACTTGGGAGACAGAAGCTAGCATAAGACAGAAGTACCCAGAATTATTCTAAGTTCGAGGATGAACTTTTTATAAGGTATGGGGGATTGTAAAGCCCAAAAATTCTCAAAACTGCATTAGGAATATTCTATGATTTTTCTGGAATTTTTAGATATTTTTCCGGAATTTTTAGAATAACGGAAGTAGCAAAAATAATTAGAACCGCAAAATAGCTTAGGCGGGAATTGAACCCGAGACCTATGGTTTACGGATAATTCTAGTAACCAGTTGAACCCAGCAGGGCCGTGCTGAAAGGAAAGGGAAACATTTATATTTGAGTTTAAGTTGGGCCGAAATACCCACTTAATATAAATAGGGAATTAATTAGGTGAAGGGTTATTTTTGGTTTGGCAACTTCTCCTCCCTCACCCTAATTCCGCCGATCCCTTCTCCTCCTCCTCTCGGCACCAACCACAAGAGGGCCTAGGGTTCCTCTCCTAGGACTCCAAGGGCACTTTCCGGCGACGACTTCGACACGAGGACGCTCCCCTCCGCGAGAGGAACGTGTAGACGCGAGAAGATCGTCGAAAGGATCGTCTCCTCCGGAAATCCAGCGATTAGAATCGTAAGAAATTATGAATAGGAGGTAAGAAACCCCTCACCTGCAGTATAAGTAGCTCCGTTTGGGTTTTCTACGCATTAGTTTAGCTATATGCAGATTTTTATCGACGTATAGCGTGAAATTGACCCTCCTCGCAGGTTTAGGGATTCAGTGAGCACTTCTAGATGGGTCGGACACGTAATCCCTCTTCAGTGGGGGTTTCTAGACGTTGTCGGGTGCCTAGAAGTGGTCTCCCTAATAGAGAGGAGAGTTGGGGCACACTAAGTGTTCGATAAAATAGCTAGTTAAGTAAAAATGCAAACTAGGCATTTTAACAGCTCAGTTGAATGCATTAGAAGCATCTAAATCAGTAAATCAGTTTATTCTAGCTTATATGGGACTACGGTCCAATGGGTGGGCTCCCACAGTCGCCTCTGGGTTCAGATAACCTAGCTCTAGGTTCAGATAACCTAGAAACAGCAAACTAGAACAGTTTAGCTATATTCAGTATTTTACTTTTCAGTTGGCACTGTACCGGATTAGATATCCATTGGGTTGGACTCCCACAGTCGTCCCTAGGTTCAGATAACCTAGTAAACCCTACTAATTTGGGACTTGCAAACCCGGGGTTAGTTAGGGATGCGCACACAGTAAGTACAGTTGCCGGGCCCAACAGCACATGATTATTATTTTGATCTACTATGCTATTAGTTTTCAAAACTCATAAAATCAGTTATGTTAGTTGAGTTTGATTTCAGCTTCAGGTTAGCTTCAGTTAGCTTAGTTCTCTATTATTGTTCTATGTGATTAGCCTGCTATGCCATGCTTCAGCTTACATGTTCAGTTATTTCAGTTTATGCTTGCAACCAGAGTATGCCATGCCAGTACATGTTTTCAAATAGCATTCTTTAAAAAGCCTGTTTGCATCGTTGCATGTTTTAGTGAGGTAGTTGGTTTCTTACTAAGCTTTAAGCTTACAGATTCTACTTTCCTTATACTGCAGATAAAGTTAAAGGGAAAATGGACTAGCAGAGGAAGCTGAAGTTCAATGCAAAGATGGTGTGTGTGGCAGGAACTGGAATAAAAGATCCTCAGGGGTTTTAGCAAGCTTAAATAGTTGAATTCTTAGTATTTCTTCTTTCATGCATTTTTAGACCTTAGAATGTTTAAACCATGGGAGATTTATTTAGTTTGTTAGTAATTATGTTAGAATGCTAGTTAATAGTTGCTATAATATATTCCAATTGATTTTAGAATTGTTGTGTGAGGTTTTGGCACGCCAGAGTGTTGAAATCAGGGGCTCTGATTCGAAATCAGAGACCCAGATCTGACCGATCCAGTCGCGAACAGAGAGTTTATGGATCGGTCAGCCGACCGATCCAAATGCGAACAGAAGGTGCAGCAACTCACTGATCGGTCAGCCGACCGATCAGTGAGCCACTGGATCGGTCTACCGACCGATCAGTGTTCTCTTGGATCGGTCGGTAGACCGATCCAGCCGCGTACAGTAGCGATGAAGCTTGTGGATCGGTCAGCCGATCGATCCAGGGTTTCTCTCCGTGCCAGTGTCAAGCTGGATCGATTACTGGATCGATATATCCGACAGCACAATCGATTCATGGATCCATTGAAATGCCTAATTACAGTTAGCAGGATATCCGAGAGGCATAGATTATCTTTCCTAGCATGTGTACAACTCCTAGGTACACCTAGAATGTTAAGTTCAGATTATACAGTAATCAGTTTAGCAAAGTTTTAATAATTCCAGATTTCCGTAATAGTAATTTAGCACAGCATTACGTAACGATCGGCCTCGTAGCCTAGTCAGTAGGAGGCGGGTCGTTACATAAACAGCTAGTAGCTAAAGGTTAGATAGTTTAATAAGGAAGGTAGATGTTTGTTTTGAAGATTTTACCCTCTTATGCTTGGACTTTAGGACCCTAAAACTCAACACACCTTTTAGCATTAATCAAGGGGGAGTGAAAGTAATCTAAAGTTTTTTTAAGTTAGAGTATTCTTTTTCAAAATTTTAAAGTAAAATTTTTTTATGTTTTTTAAAGCGAGTTCAAGTGATGGTTGAAAGGATTTTTTACTATGGTCTTAGAAATAAAATAACAAAATAAAATAATAATAATAAAAGCTTTTAAGCTAAGTACTTACTATATTTTTTTAGCTAAGTACTTACTACATTTTTTATCTAAAACTGTTTAAAGCTAAGTACTTAACTATATTTTTTTTTATCTAAAACCTTTTTAAGCTAAGTACTTAACTATGCTTTTTATCAAAGACTTTTTAAAGCTAAGTCTTTAATTAAACTCTTTTAAAATCTTTCAAAAACTAAGTACTTTGAAAACTTTCAAAAGACTAAGTACTTGATAAAAATATCCTTAATTTAGCTAAGTACCTTTCAAAGAAATCATTCTCTTAGCTACATTTTGTTACAAGGATATTTTTTTTCAAAGCTTAAGAATAATTAAGGTTTTTTGACAAAGCTAAAAACTTATATTTAAGTAAGTGTTTTTGGAAAAAGATAAGATATTTTTTCAAAGCTTAACTAAGTTTTTTTCCGCTTAGTTTTTGGTAAAAACTAAGTCACTTTTAAAGCTTAAAAATTAGCTAAGTTTCTCCTTCATCTTAATACAAGACCAATGACAAAACTAAGAATTTAGCAATTTTTTTTGTCAAGTAAGTGTTACCCTTCAAGAGGACCTTACAAGATTAAAAAAACTAGCCTTTCAAATTTAAAATTCTCTTATTCACTCTCTATAAATTATTTTTTATATATGTCAAAGGGGAAGAGAAGATAGAATATTCTAAAGTTAAGGAGAGAAAGCTACGTGATTAAGGGGGAGCTAATAAATTCTGAATGAATCTCTTAAGTTGTTCTAATGAATCTCTTAAATGTTGCATTTCTTAATTATTGCATTTTCTAATTATTGTTGTATATTTTACTTAACTTTAAATTATGTTGTCATAATCAAAAAGGGGGATATTGTTGGTCCAGGAAGCACCAGATGATCAAACCTATGTTTTGATAATGGCAAAGGATTCAAATTTAAGTTGTCTTGTAATCTAACAAGTGTTGAACTAAGTGTGCAGGAAAGTCCTAAGTGTACTTAGGCAAAAGTCCTAGTGGATTCTAGGTAAGTGGAAACCCCTAGGGGGAGGTAACCCTAAGTCCTAGAGGGTGGTAACCCTAAGTTCTGGAAAGTCTCAGCGGGTCATGTACTTTGGGCAAAATCCTAGAGTCAGGAACTCTAGGTGAAAATCCTAGGGTCGCGAACCAGGTGAAAGTCTGGACAGGTCGTGGAGCGGACATCCAGCATGAAGACCAGGTGAAACTCTCAGGTGCTGAGCAAAAGTTCAGTCGATCTAGAGGACCGGTTTGATAAAAGGTAACACTCCTAAGAGGAGTAGGTGAGAACGCATTCCCCGAAGAGAGAACCGTAGGCACCAGTTTGACCTAGGGTTTTCGGAGGAAATTCGAAAGTCAGAACCGGATAGTCCGAAGGCTGTCAAAAGTCATATATTGCTTTTCTATTATTTTGCTATTTTTCTAACTCTGTTTTGTAGGGAAACTAATAATTGTGTAGGGTTAGTTTCAGCCTTGATCGGTCGACCGAACCAGGGATCGATTGATTGAACCTCTAAGCAAACAGATTGGATTTATAGCAAGCTGATTGGGTTCAACTAAGGGATCGGTTGACCAAACCTGGGGTTCAGTCGACCGGGCAATAGATAGACATCGACGTAGTCGAGTCGAGTTGATCGGACTAGATGAGCTGGGGATCAGTTGATCGAACGAATGGATCGGTCGACCGAACAAAGACTCTTATTTGAGAAAAAGCATGTGGATGAGAAGCTGAGCAGGTTCAGAGGGTTCGGTTGACCAAAGACCTGGATCGGTCGATCGATCGGCGTCAAGTCAAAGACTGATCCTGAGATTAATGGATCTGGATCAAGTCTGGCTCGGCTATAAAAGGAGGGTCGACCAACAGCTTTGAACAATTCATTTAGAATGAACTTCTTACGTGCGCGCTATTCTGGAACAACTCAACAACGCCTAATTGCTGCTCCGACAATAAACGACCTACCAATCATTTATTGTCAGTACACTTTATTTTTGTTAATACTTGTACTTTCATATTTGTAAATCCTTTTGGATCTATAGTGATTGCCCAATGAAAGCGATTAATGATTGTGGGCCTTGGAGTAAGAGTTATCACAGGCTCCAAACCAAGTAAAAGAAATTATGTTAGCATTGCTTTTGTCTTACTTGTTCTTTATTCCACTACATTCACTATAAGAAAAACCCTCATAAACATCGGTGGAACAACAGCGGTTTTAAGCAAATTTCGATGTCTTTAAGTATTTTACACCGGTTTTTCCAAAAAGCGATGTCTATGAGCGCAGATTTTCTCTTATAGACATCGGTTTTTTTAGCCGATATCTATGAGCGCCTTTTTTCGTTAATAGACATCGATTTTAACAGCGATTTTTAAACCCCGGTGTCTATGATAGCTTCCTTCTTCTATCTACGAAATCGGATAGTAAAAAACTGTTGTTAAAAGTGGTGTTAATGAATCAAAATAAAATAATTTAATTTTCCCACCAATACTTAGCCAAAATTTGCAACACTTCACTCTTCCCTCCAAACCTAAACCTATATCACGCCGTCCATCGTATACCATCGCGAGGCCACCACCACTTGTAACGACCCACCTTCCTTACTACTCTCTAAGGTGACCGTTACTTAATTATTAACTCTACTTACTAGTGTTACTTATGATAATATTAGCAATACTCAACTTTGTCACGCCCCCAGAGAAGTTCCTACCGAAAAATTTCGGCAGCATCTTCTCTGTACCGGTGACTATAAGGAGCATACATACACAAAAGAAATAACATCACCACGCAGTTTAATAAAATCAGATCATGCAAGTAATAAATAGCGAAAACATAATGAAATACAACTTCTAACTCCAAAATTTTCTTATCAACCTAAATAAAGAATTAATCTAAACAAATTCTTAAACTAGGTCCCAAGGCTTCTATAGTCCACATATCACACATCCATCCGCACCTCCTTGTCGCCTTCTTTTGCTATAGCTTTTCCTTTTCTATATCTGCAGTAAGAGGAAATGCAAACTATAACCGAATGCTTAGTAAACGCTGTCAAACTCACAAAAACTCGAATATGCATGTAAATATACTGAAATCCAAGAACTGAAAGCTCTAAAGAAAATTCTACACATGCTCATCTAATAGCAAAAGAACAATGCATACTGGAATGCTAAACATGTAAAGCTAATCAGAATAACATGCTAGCGTAAGGAAAACTAAAACTTGCTGAAATTTTAAACACTTTCTGAATCTTATTTCACTTGCTTAAAAACTTATTCTTTTATTTCATTTGTTTAAAACTTATACTTTAATACTTCAAAATAATAATCAACTTCTCTTGGGCCCAGGCGTAGTACCATCTTATGCGCATTCCCTAATAGGTTAGGGTAGCGAGCGACCAATCCAAAAAGAGCAGACCTTGGTCTACCAGGGCCAAGACCTTGGAATTGGACACTTGGATTTGTTTAACGACAACCTTGGAAGTCGGGTACTAGCCTCTTCAAAGTAAAATATCTTATTATCTTAATTACTTCTTCTTTAAATGCCTTGGCATTTTAACAAGCACATTGTGTGCCAAAATCCCTAAAGTCTTGACTTTGGGATCTACTTAAGGCCTTGTCCTTTTTCTTTCTTATACTTTATCTTTCTTTTACTTGTTAATACCTCTATTAAAAGGATGTCTCATACAAAACTGCACTAAAATGCTTATTAACTCTGCACTGAAATGTTTAACAGAAATGCATGGAAATACTTAATAAAACTATACTGAAATGCTTATTGAAACTGCACTAAAGCTAAATCTGCATACAAGCTTAATCAAATCTGCCTACAAACTTAATCAAAATTCTGCACTATAAACTTAATCAAAATTCTGCACTATAAGCTTAGTCAAAATTCTGCACTATAAGCTTAATCAAAATTCTGCACTATAAGCTTAATCAAATCTGCACTATAAGCTTAATCAAATATGCCTACAAACTTAATCAAAATCTGTTCTAAGATTGGAGTTCTGCATATAATACTTATCAAAATCTGCAAGTCATACTTATAAAAATCTGCATACCATACAAGCTTAAACTAAATCTAAAAATTGTTGGAATTAAAACCTATACGGCATGCTTCGAATTAAGAGAACTAAACTAGCTGACTCTAAACATATGTGAATCTTGCTGGAATAAACGGTAGTGAGGAAACATATCTAAACCTCATGTTAGAATAGAGAAACTTAAATCTGTATCCTAGAATGAGTGTAACAAGAAAACATATATAAACCTCATGCTAGAATAAAGAACCTCAAATCCATATACTTGAATGGAAGTAGCATATCTCAACCTCATGTTATAGCATCCCTAAAAAACTACTATTAATACACGGCAGCCCTAAACCAAGATCAAAGGGTATTAACTTATCCCTCTTGCATATTTAATTTAAGCTAGAGTAGTTGAGATACACGGCAACCCTATAGAACTACTATTAATACACGACAGCCCTAAACCAAAATCAAAGGGTATTAACTTATCCCTTTTGCACATTAAATTTAAGCTAGAGTAGTTGAGATACACGGCAGCCACTAAAAACCAAGCTCCTTAAAGCATGCTTTGTAACGACCACCCTCCTTACTACTCCTCTAAGGGTGACCGCTACTGAATCTACTATCTACACATAACTGGTACTACCTACTTCAACACTAGAAATGCTTTAATCTATTTGTTTAAAACATATCACATATCAACTAAAACTTTAAACTGCTCTGATCTTTTTTTTTTTTCTTCTTCTTACTTATTTAAACATGCAAATAAGTGTAACACAAGCAAGTGTAACATATAGGCAATGAAGCTTAAGTATCTCTACTGTTTGCTACTTCCTTTGTTAACTTGCATTCATGAAATCCTACCTAACATCCCTTGTTACAGAATGTAGTTATTCATTCTACAACCAAACCGTAATTAAGAGAAAGTGAAATAAACTACTACTCATTCATTTCCTAACAAGCCGATCAGTATATATTTCCCCTACCATTAAACAGTTACTTCTACAAAATATAAAACACTAGCATGCAAAATAGTTTCCAAGTGAATAACTCCAAGCTAGCAGTAACCAAAAATTAGCATGTACATAGGGATACTGAGTATCTAGCAAACCGAACTTCCCATGCCAATTTCCTCCATAGAGTAAAGCTCATATAACATACCAGCAAACATATAAAATTTCTGAGTATTAACAATCCGAATTTAACCCAACAGATTTAACATTCCAGCAGATTTAACATTCCAGCAGTGATAAGAAAAATACTGAGTATATAAATTTACCATCTTATTGATTCTAACACATAAATGAAGCAATTTAAACACATCTTAGCATTTCAAAACAATTTCCTTTTTGCAGAAATTAAAGAAACCAGCAGGTATAACATTCAGCAAGAATCCCAAACTTCCATAATAGCCACCACACACACACCATCAACGACTCCTTGTCGCCTTCTTCTACACCACTTTAGCTTTTCCTTTATTTTTATCTATATCTGCAGTAGGAGGAAAAAGTAGTATCTATAAGCTAAAAGCTTAGTAAGTGCTTTCTACTCACAAAATCCGATAAGGAATACATAAGCATTAAAGAAAGCAGGGAGTACATGCTCAACATGAAAATAGCAATATAGAACTACATCATGCATCTCTAAAGGAAACAACCATTTAACTTGCTAGAATTTGCAACTTAGATAAAAGAACTTGTTCTGTTTGTTTCCAAATTAATACTTTTATACTTTAAAATAATATTCAACTTTACTTGGGCCCGACATTGTACCACTTTGCGCGCCTTTCTTAATGAGAATTGAGGTAGCTAATCCCAAAACCATTAAGACACTTCTAGACCTTATGTCTAGGGGCAACTTGGAGCCCATCCCTTGGACCTTGTGTCCGGTACATGCCCTTTAAAAGTAAAATACTTTTCTTTATATCCTTCTTTAAATACTTCTTGTAATAAAATGCCTTGGCATTGATTTAAGCACTTAGTGTGCTTTGATTCTAAATTCTGAAATTTAGGATCAGATTGTGACTTTATCTCACTTTACTTGCACTTCTCTCGTTTATTCAGTATACAAGAGATTCTAAACCATATGTCACTGATATAAAAATATAAACCAGTACCTACTCAAATTAAATTCCACAGTAATTTAAAAAGAACAACTATACCACTGGAATGTAACATGATATGTTCAAACTGAATTTCAACAGCCAATAACCAAAAACTACATGGTCATAGATGGTATCCTTAGTTAGGCTCACGGCAATGATAGTTTTCCCCACAATAAGCTTGTAAAAACTACCTTATTTCAAATCTTAACAGTCCCTTGATCATGCTGTAACTTGAAGGAAGTTTAACTACTTAATCATGCTTAAAGTCTAAGGTAAATACATCTAAATAGCATGCTGTGGTAATCAAGGAAAAACCCTCAAGAATTTCCATCCGAGCACTAAAAACACATCAACAACTTGCTGTGACCAACAAGGGAAACATCAAGGCTCTGCCGTGCATCAAAATAACCAAAAGGACTTATCCCAAATCTTAACCCGGATTGTTAAAAACAAGGGTTGAAATAAATTCCATATTCTAGAATGAAAAGGCTACTATTGTTCATTTTACAACCAAAATGCAAAACAAAACCCCGAGAGCTACTCCTACCGCAGGTGAGAAGCACTTACATCGGGTTCTTGGACTTACAACCGAAGAGAAGCGCCCTAGGGTTTCGGTGGAGCTTCGATTCCACCTTTTTCCTTGTATTTCCCGAGCTCTCCTTGCCGGAATAGTCACCCACGAGTGGAGACCGGCCGGAAAACACCTCGCCAACGTCGTAAGGAGGAAACCCTAGCCTTGGCTGCGATTTCGCCCGAGGGAAGAAAACGGCGTCGCGTGCGTGAGGAGAAAAGGAGAGATTAGGTTTTAGGTTTCGGGAAGGAAATTAATCTCCTTAAATAACCTGGGTTATTTCGGTTCTATCTATTACTTAAATATATTTGTTGCCACACTTAGTTAACAAAACGAGCTCAGCTCGGTTGGTTGGGTCGAATAGTGCTTGGGCCGAGAGACTGGGTTCGAACCCTAGCTCTTGAAATTTTTAAACTTTCTCCACTCGGTAAAAATACCAAACGGACTCCAAAAATTGCATAAAAATACTCTAAAAATTCCTAAAAATCTCTAGAATATTTCAAAAGCATTTTTAAATATTTTTAAAGATATTCAGAACTCAAAATAGGGAAAATTAGGTCGTTACAATTCCCCATACCTTATAAAAAGTTCGTCCTCGAACTTAGAATAGTTCTGGATATTTCTGTCTCATACTGTCTTCCCGCTCCCAAGTGACTTCCTCGTGTTCCTGGTTCTGCCAGACGACCTTCACTAGTGGTATTTCTTTCCTTCTTAGTCTCTTGACTGCTCTGTCCACTATCTGTGTAGGTCTACTCTCAAAACTAAGATCCGCTTGGATCTGCACTGACTGAGGCTCAATCACTTGGCTAGGGTCATGGAGGCACTTCTTTAACAGGGAGACATGAAACACATTGTGTATTGCTGACATGTCTTGTGGTAATTCTAGCTTGTAAGCTACCTTCCCAATCCTGTCCGTAATCAGGTAAGGTCCTACATAGCGAGGACTTAATTTGCCCTTCTTGCCAAATCTCATCACTCCCTTCATAGGAGCAACTTTAAGAAAAACTGAATCTCCTACTTGAAATTCCAGTGGCCTACGGCGTGTGTCAGCATAGCTTTTCTGTCTACTCTGGGCAGTCTCCTGATTTTCTGAATAGCCTGAGTGGTTTCTTCTATCAGCTCTGTCTGAATGCCCAGCTCTACTTCCATTTCCTTTCTTTCACCTGCTTCTTGCCAGCATATAGGTGATCTGCACTTTCTGCCATACAACGCCTCATATGGTGCCATCCTGATGGTGGCTTGGTAGCTGTTGTTGTAGGCAAACTCAGCTAAGCACAGATACTTGCACCAACTACCCTTAAAATCTAGTGCACAAGCCCTGAGCATATCTTCTAAGATCTGATTTACTCGCTCTGTCTGTCCATCAGTTTGAGGATGGAAGGCTGTGCTGAACTTGAGTTTGGCGCCTAGTGCATTCTGAACGCACTCCCAAAAGTGTGAAGTGAAGCGCCCATCTCTATCAGAAATGATAGATTTGGGAACTCCGTGAAGTCTGATCACCTCTTTAACATACAGCTGTGCTAACTGCTCTATAGAGTGAGACACCTTGATGGCTAGAAAATGGGCAGACTTGGTCAATCTATCCACTATTACCCATATTGCATCATATCCATTCGTAGTTCTTGGGAGACCTGTTATGAAGTCCATGGATATGTCTTCCCACTTCCACTCTGGTATTGGAAGAGGCTGTAGAACTCCTCCTAATCTCTGGTGTTCTACTTTGACCCTCTGACATGTCAGGCAGGTACTGACATATTTAGCCACATCTCTTTTGAGTCCAGACCACCAGAACTTCTGCTTCACGTCTTGGTACATCTTGGTAGAACCAGGATGCATGGAGTATGGTGTACTATGGGCTTCTTCTAAAATTTTCTTTCTCAGCTCTTCATCATTTGGAACACAAAGGCGATTCCCCTGATAAAGAATTCCACTGTCTGATAGTCGAAATTCTGAACTTCCTTCCTCTTGTATCCCTTGCTTGATCTTTTGAATATCTGGATCTTCGCTTTGCTTTTTCTGTATATCCTCAAGCAGGGTTGACTCTAGGGTCAATGCAGAAAGTTGCCCATAAATAATTTCAAGTCCGAAATCTGACAACTCCTTCTGTAGTGGCAGAGCTAATGATGATAAGGACATCAAGGATGCACTGGACTTTCTGCTTAGTGCATCTGCCACTTTATTAGCTTTACCTGGGTGGTAGAGGATTTCACAGTCATAATCTTTGACCAACTCTAGCCACCTGCGCTGTCTCATGTTTAAGTCCTTCTGAGTGAAGAAGTACTTAAGACTCTGATGGTCTGTGAAGATTCTGCACTGGCCTCCATACAAGTAGTGTCGCCAGAGTTTCAGTGCAAAGACTACAGCTGCCAGCTCTAGATCATGAGTGGGATAGTTCTTCTCATAGTCTTTGAGTTGTCTGGAAGCATAAGCTATAACTTTTCCTTCCTGCATGAGTACAGCTCCTAATCCCATCTTGGAAGCATCACTGTAGATGTCAAAACTCTTGTCGCTCTCTGGAACAGTTAGTATAGGAGCACTGGTCAGTCTCTTCTTGAGTTCTTGAAAACTCTGCTCACATTTCTCTGACCATTCAAACTTCTTGTCCTTCCTGGTGAGGGCTGTAAGTGGAGAGGCTATCCTGGAAAAGTCCTCCACAAATTTCCTGTAGTACCCAGCTAAACCAAGGAAGCTTATGATCTCCCTGGCATTCTTGGGTCTTTTCCAGTTGCTGACCGCTTCTATTTTGGCCGAATCCACTTGAATGCCTTCTTTTGAAACAATATGACCTAGAAATGCCACCTGCTCCAACCAGAACTCGCACTTTGAGAATTTAGCATAGAGCTGCCTTTGCTGAAGGGTCTGTAGGACTATTCTCAAATGCGTGTCATGCTCTTCTGGGGTTCTGGAATAGATTAGAATGTCGTCGATGAACACAATGACAAATTTGTCAAGGTATTCACTGAACACTCTATTCATCAAGTCCATGAAGACTGCAGGTGCATTAGTCACACCAAAAGGCATAACCACGAATTCATAGTGTCCATATCTGGTCCTGAAAGCAGTTCTGGGTATATCACTCTCCTTTACTTTTAACTGATGGTACCCAGAGCGCAGATCTATCTTAGAGAACATTGTTGCCCCTTTCAATTGATCAAATAAATCATCGATCCTAGGCAGTGGATACCTGTTCTTGATGGTCACTTGATTCAGAGCTCTATAATCTATGCACATTCGCACAGATCCATCCTTCTTCTTGACAAACAACACAGGAGCTCCCCATGGTGAATGACTAGGGCGGATGAAGCCTTTGTCAAGCAGCTCCTGAAGTTGTTCTTGTAACTCTTTCAACTCCACTGGGGACATGCGGTATGGAGCTTTTGAAATTGGACCGGTACCAGGAACCAGTTCAATCTCAAACTCTACTTCTCTATTGGGAGGTAGTCCAGGTAGCTCTTCTGGGAATACCTCTGGATACTCACAGACTACCCGAACTTCCCCCTGCTTAGGTCTTTCTTCTTCCTTGGTACTCACAATGCATGCAAGAAAACCAGCACACCCTTTAGCTAGCATCTGGTGAGCTGTGAGGGAAGAGAGAAATTTCTGAGTCTTCCTCTTTGGCACTCCTGTAAATTCAAAGGATGGTTCACCTTCTGGACTAAAGATCACTTTTCTTCTGCGGCAGTCCACTGAAGCACTGTACTTGCTGAGGAAATCCATACCCAAAATGATATCGAAATCCTGCATAGCGAGGACTACCAGATTAACACATAGCTCTCGATCTGAAATTCAGATCGAAGCCACCGACTAGATTCCATGACTTCCCGAAGGTAGGGTTGTCGGGAACTTGGAATTCATGCTTTCTATAGGTACCTGTAATTCTTTGGCAAAAGGTATGGATACAAAAGAATGGGTCGCCCCAGATCAAATAGTGCGGTAGCTATATGTGAAAAATAACTACTTGACCTGTTACGACCGTGGAGGCACTAGCAGCTTCCTCTTGAGGAGAATACTCGGCATTGGCTGGAACTGGTGGAGCTTCCAACCTTCCTTGACTGATCTGAGGTCCTTCCAGAGTTGCAGGCATATAATGTAGTTGAGGCTTGGCTCCATATTGTATTGGCTGTGGCTGGGGTGCTTTGAACTTGTTAGGACACTGTTTGGCCATGTGTCCTTCTTGACCACAAGAATAACATCCAGTCTTACCCAAGAGGCAGGCTCCTGGATGTGTTCTCCCACATTTGGGGCAGGGAAAGAGCTTAGTCTGTTTGGTTTCTGGTCCTCCCTTCTGGTTACTTCCTGAATCCCACTGCTTCCTTTTAGTACCCTTGCCTTTCCAGTTCTGATTATTTAACTGGGGTTTCTGATTTCCCCCAGTCTTGGTCTCCATCTTGATTGGCTTGTGCTGCTCTCTTTGTGCCTTCATGCTGTTCAGATAGTGCTCAGCTACTAAGGCTCTACTGACCAACTCTTCTCCAGTCAGGGGCTGATGAGTTCCACTGCTCACATTAAGTGATATCACAGGCTTCAGCATCCTGAGCATTAATCTGACTCGCTCCTTCTCTGTACTTACTAGTTCTGGGCAGAGACGAGCTAGCCTGTTGAATCTCTTAACTGCTTCCTCCACTGTCAGATCCCCCTGTCTGAACTCCATAAACTCCTCGTAGTGCTTGTTGGTGATCTTTTGGCGAAAGAACTCGTCGTAGAATTCTGTCTCAAAATCAATCCATTTCATCTGATTGATTGCCCTCTTGCTCTTTACTCTCTCCCACCACATGCGTGCGTCTCCAGTCAGGCAGAAGGAGGCACACTTAACTTTCTCGACTTCTGGCCAGTCAAGAAGCTCCATGGTGCTCTCCAGTGTTTTGAACCAAGCCTGGGCATCCCAGGGCTCAGTTGTGCCTGAGAAACTCTCTGGTTTCAGTTTCAGCCACTGAATGAGGTAGGATTCTTGTCTCTGGGGTGCTGTGACGACTCCTTGGGCAGCTGGTGGAACCTCAGTTACCGCTTGAGTCTCCACAGTTACTGTTTGAGGAGTAGGAGGGACTGGTTGTTGATTTGCCATCAGATTGGCAATTACTTGCTGCTGCTCAGCTACTTGTTTCTGAAGTTGGGCAACAACTTCAGAAAGATTGGGCTCCGTTGAGCCTGGCACCTCTTTCTCCCGTACTTGGTCTTCAATACGAGCGGTACGGGAACGTCCTCTTCTCGACATCTAGTTAAACAAATAAGAAAATTTGATGATTTCTCTACCCTTTCTAAACATATCCATTTATATATTAAGAAAGGAAATAGCTAAAAAAATAAAACTCTTATCTTACTCATTCACTTATAACTATCAATCCATACTGCAAATAATAATGTAAATAAAGGAAAGTAATAAAGAAAGAACTTAAATACTTTCTTACTTGAAGACGGCAAGGATGATGCTGATGTGTGTGTGTTGCTGGAAAATGGACCTGCTCTGATACCAACTGTAACGACCACCCTCCTTACTACTCCTCTAAGGGTGACCGCTACTGAATCTACTATCTACACATAACTGGTACTACCTACTTCAACACTAGAAATGCTTTAATCTATTTGTTTAAAACATATCACATATCAACTAAAACTTTAAACTGCTCTGATCTTTTTTTTTTTTTTCTTCTTACTTATTTAAACATGCAAATAAGTGTAACACAAGCAAGTGTAACATATAGGCAATGAAGCTTAAGTATCTCTACTGTTTGCTACTTCCTTTGTTAACTTGCATTCATGAAATCCTACCTAACATCCCTTGTTACAGAATGTAGTTATTCATTCTACAACCAAACCGTAATTAAGAGAAAGTGAAATAAACTACTACTCATTCATTTCCTAACAAGCCGATCAGTATATATTTCCCCTACCATTAAACAGTTACTTCTACAAAATATAAAACACTAGCATGCAAAATAGTTTCCAAGTGAATAACTCCAAGCTAGCAGTAACCAAAAATTAGCATGTACATAGGGATACTGAGTATCTAGCAAACCGAACTTCCCATGCCAATTTCCTCCATAGAGTAAAGCTCATATAACATACCAGCAAACATATAAAATTTCTGAGTATTAACAATCCGAATTTAACCCAGCAGATTTAACATTCCAGCAGATTTAACATTCCAGCAGTGATAAGAAAAATACTGAGTATATAAATTTACCATCTTATTGATTCTAACACATAAATGAAGCAATTTAAACACATCTTAGCATTACAAAACAATTTCCTTTTTGCAGAAATTAAAGAAACCAGCAGGTATAACATTCAGCAAGAATCCCAAACTTCCATAATAGCCACCACACACATACCATCAACGACTCCTTGTCGCCTTCTTCTACACCACTTTAGCTTTTCCTTTATTTTTATCTATATCTGCAGTAGGAGGAAAAAGTAGTATCTATAAGCTAAAAGCTTAGTAAGTGCTTTCTACTCACAAAATCCGATAAGGAATGCATAAGCATTAAAGAAAGCAGGGAGTACATGCTCAACATGAAAATAGCAATATAGAACTACATCATGCATCTCTAAAGGAAACAACCATTTAACTTGCTAGCATTTGCAACTTTGATAAAAGAACTTGTTCTGTTTGTTTCCAAATTAATACTTTTATACTTTAAAATAATATTCACCTTTACTTGGGCCCGACATTGTACCACTTTGCGCGCCTTTCTTAATGAGAATTGAGGTAGCTAATCCCAAAACCATTAAGACACTTCTAGACCTTATGTCTAGGGGCAACTTGGAGCCCATCCCTTGGACCTTGTGTCCGGTACATGCCCTTTTAAAAGTAAAATACTTTTCTTTATATCCTTCTTTAAATACTTCTTGTAATAAAATGTCTTGGCATTGATTTAAGCACTTAGTGTGCTTTGATTCTAAATTCTGAAATTTAGGATCAGATTGTGACTTTATCTCACTTTACTTGCACTTCTCTCATTTATTTAGTATACAAGAGATTCTAAACCATATGTCACTGATATAAAAATATAAACCAGTACCTACTCAAACTAAATTCCACAGTAATTTAAAAAGAACAACTATACCACTGGAATGTAACATGATATGTTCAAACTGAATTTCAACAGCCAATAACCAAAAACTACATGGTCATAGATGGTATCCTTAGTTAGGCTCACGGCAGTGATAGTTTTCCCCACAATAAGCTTGTAAAAACTACCTTATTTCAAATCTTAACAGTCCCTTGATCATGCTGTAACTTGAAGGAAGTTTAACTACTTAATCATGCTTAAAGTCTAAGGTAAATACATCTAAATAGCATGCTGTGGTAATCAAGGAAAAACCCTCAAGAATTTCCATCCGAGCACTAAAAACACATCAACAACATGCTGTGACCAACAAGGGAAACATCAAGGCTCTGCCGTGCATCAAAATAACCAAAAGGACTTATCCCAAATCTTAACCCGGATTGTTAAAAACAAGGGTTGAAATAAATTCCATATTCTAGAATGAAAAGGCTACTATTGTTCATTTTACAACCAAAATGCAAAACAAAACCCCGAGAGCTAATCCTACCGCAGGTGAGAAGCACTTACATCGGGTTCTTGGACTTACAACCGAAGAGAAGCGCCCTAGGGTTTCGGTGGAGCTTCGATTCCACCTTTTTCCTTGTATTTCCCGAGCTCTCCTTGCCGGAATAGTCACCCACGAGTGGAGACCGGCCGGAAAACACCTCGCCGACGTCGTAAGGAGGAAACCCTAGCCTTGGCTGCGATTTCGCCCGAGGGAAGAAAACGGCGTCGCGTGCGTGAGGAGAAAAGGAGAGATTAGGTTTTAGGTTTCGGGAAGGAAATTAATCTCCTTAAATAACCTGGGTTATTTCGGTTCCATCTATTACTTAAATATATTTGTTCCCACACTTAGTTAACAAAACGAGCTCAGCTCGGTTGGTTGGGCCGAATACTGCTTGGGCCGAGAGACTGGGTTCGAACCCTAGCTCTTGAAAATTTTAAACTTTCTCCACTCGGTAAAAATACCAAACGGACTCCAAAAATTGCATAAAAATACTCTAAAAATTCCTAAAAATCTCTAGAATATTTCAAAAGCATTTTTAAATATTTTTAAAGATATTCAGAACTCAAAATAGGGAAAATTGGGTTGTTACATGCTTCAACATATTTGCAAGCAAAGAATGAAATCTTGAATCTATTCCAATAATCCTTGAAATCACAATTCTCTACAAGCAAATCCGAAAGCCAAAGGTAACAACTCCTGTTCAGTGGCACGGCAGGAAACCAAAAGAAATGAAATACTCCACACACTTAATTTGCTTCCATGTTCTCAAATATAAACCAATCCAAACATGTCTAAATCTGATGTACTAATCATAAAGGTGAAAGGATTCAAACTACATGCTCAAGCTATACAAATCACCGGATTGCACAGCAACTCCAGGAAAATTACTCGTGCTCACAACAGCAAAGCAAAGAGAAACTGCTCATGCTTGCAAATAGCAAGGGAAAATTATCCAGCAAAGGAAAATTATACCGCAAGGGAAAGGTCTAAACAATATGCTAGAATAAAAACCAAACTTGCTGGTTTTAAAAACTTCTCATGTAACGACCACCCTTCTTACTACTACTACTACTCTCTAAGGGCGACTGTTACTTATCTATTACTCTACTTACTAGTGTTACTTATGCTATTATTAGCAACACTTACATTTATCACGACCCCAGATAAGTTCTTACCGAAAAATTTCGGCAGAGTCTCCCCTGTACCGGTGATAATAATCATCAATACATGCAAAATAAACCATCAGCCACATGCGGCTGGTATATATATTTCACAACCATGCAGTAATAAGACACAACAACTTAAAGAAAATTATTCTAGCAATAGCAAATGAATAAAGCCCCAACAGTGGGAAACAACCAAACTAACAATGTGGAATAGACTCAATTAGCAACATAAGAAAAAGGAAACAACTCCTTAACAATCTCAACTTCTCTAATAACATTAAAGAAGGACTCTAAACAACTTCTTAGCCAAGTCCCGAGGCTTCCATAGTTCAACATCACACACATCCATCACGCATCCTCCTTGTCACCTTCCTCTTTATACTTTAGATTTTCCTTTATCTACAGTAGGAGGAAAATAAATCTATAAGCGAAATGCTTAGTAAGTACTAAACTATCTCACAAAAACTCGAAAGTGCATAAGATACAAAGGATACTAAAACTGAAATGCTAAAAAGAGAAGCTACACATGCTCATCTAATAGCAAAGCACTAAAAATAATCTGCATACTCATGATATACAAGAATAAATCTGCATGCTGGAAATAAAGCTAATCATGCTCAATAAACTTATAAGGAAGCAAATGAAAACCAATACTGTATGCTTAGAATTATAAGAGCTAAACTTTGCTAGTTCTAAACATAGGTGATACTTGTTTCATTTACTTATAGTCTTATACTTGAAATTAATATTTAACTTTCTTCTTCTCTTTCTTGGGCCTAGGCTTCTTACCAATTGCGCGCTCTCTAATAGAGACTGAGGTAGCGAGCCTCCAGTCCTATGAGGGTAAAGACCTTGGTCTTACCAGGGCCAAGACCTTGGAATTGGTCACCTGGATTTGTTTAACGACAACCTTGGAAGTCGGGTACTAACCTCTTATTTTAAATTTCTTGTTATCTTTTCTAACTAGACCTTGGTCTTTTCTCTACTCATAACTTCTCATAATCCCCTAATAGAGCTTACTAGAATACTGTAAGTATATCTAACAAGTAGATAATTACAACTAACTGAGCATGTTATAAAAATAAAGCAAAGCCAATCAAACTACAAGATAAGCTTAATAGCTGTTCATGATCAAGAAAATCAAGAAACTAACACTACATACTTTCAATAAAGGTTGTTCTTGCCTTTTTGAGTAGCAAGGAAAATGCTAAACTCATTCTAACTACAATACCTTTAAAAATCTGCATGTCATACTTATCAAAATCTAATAGCAAGGAAATCTAGAGATCTAAAATCGATACTGCTCATGCTGGAATGTATAGCAAGGAAATAGAAACATGAAAGCTGATCACATAGCAATGTCTACTGTAAGAAAAACTCCTACTGTAAGGAATTAAAACATGCATTATTCTCATTGTTGGGTGCCACGACAACAAGGAAATAAAACAGAAAATCTGCACATGAAATCTGTACAATAAACTTCATAAAAATCTGCACTTAATAAAAAGGAAAAATCTGTGTAAAACCTGTTCAAAGCTATACTTTAATAGAGCAATAGAGATCTTTAAGCATGCTACAGCAGAAACAAAACAAAGGAACGAGTAATCTGGATTCCTTAAACATGCTCCACAGAAATAAGTCAAAGGAACAAGAAATCTGGATTCCTTAAACATGCTTCAATAGAAATAAGGCAAAGGAATCAGTTCTTGGAATATTACTCTTAAACTTCTAGTAATCAATTCCTAAAGTATGCTACCGCCACATTAAAATGAAGTAAGCGAATCTCATATAGAATTCTCTAAGCATGCTATAGAATGCTACGGCAGAAATAACGGGAAGAAAACAAAATCTCAAAAGTTTCCCTTAATCCCTAAATTCTGCACACATGATCCAAACAAGAGAAACTGTATCCCTAGCACCATAAATTCGGCATAGCAAACCTAACCTTAGCAATTCGACTAGATAAACAGAGCATGGAAAGAAAAGCTCTAGCATATAATCCTACTCGGCACAGCAAAATCCGAAAGCAAGGAAAAAGAAAACCCTAAGTTCGGAGCAACTCCTACCACAGGTGAGTAGTACTTACTGTGGTTTGCTTGGACTTACAACCGAGAGAGAAGCAGGTTCTAGGGTTTCGGGTGGAGCTTGAAATCTCGGCGGCTTCGTTGTGTTTCCGAGCTCCTCTCGTCGAGGTGGTCATGCACGGGTGAAGACCGGCCGGAAAAAACCTTTCGCCGGCACCGGAGACCACGCCCTAACGCGCTGCTGCGTTTTCACCCGTGAACAGAACGCCGACGCACGGGGAGAGGAGAGGAGAGAAAATTTTCGGGAAAAAGAAACCTAATTCTTTCCTTATAACTAGGGTTTTTTATTAAATACTATACCTTAAATATTTGTCGCTCTTTCCTTATTCAGCAACGGCCGCGTGAACACTTGGTTAGCTGCGTTCTGCTTAAGGCTCGGCTCGTGGGTTCAAATCTCGGCTGTAACCCTTTTCTTCCTATTATTTCTTGTTATTAACTTCTACTACTTATATAAATTTTGTTCTCTATATGTTCACGAAAAGGTCGTGGAACAGTTGGCTGGCTGGATTCAGTTAAGACTCGGTTCAGGTCCAAGGTCCACAGTTCGAATCTCGACTTCAACATTATTTTTTGTCGGACCTTCTTTCGTTTAGTAAAAATACCAAACGATCTCCAAATATTTCGTAAAAATACTCTAAAAATTCCTAAAAATCTCTAGAATATTTTAAAAGCATTTCCAAATATTAATAAGGACTTTTAGAACTTGAAATAGGGAAAATTGGGTCGTTACATCTCATACTTACGGCAGGAAAGCATCTAAGTCCACCATCTTCACGGCACATCCCACAAACAACAAAAACGCCAAATCAACTCAAAACTACCCTTATTCCTCTAGAAATCCCGATTCTATACAGCCTTCCGAAAACAAAAGAAGGATTCAAAAACTCTTAGTAAACTCAAATTTCTGTACAGCATGTTCCAAAGCAACGAGACAAGAATCCGAAACCTCAATTCATGGCAGCAAGTAAAGGAAATCATGGAACTACTCTTACTACAGGTGAGGAAGCACTTACAATGTGTTCTTGAACTCACAGCCGGAAAGAAAGCTTCTAGGGTTTGGATAACTCAAGTTTTCCAGCTCCTCTTCGTGCTCACAGCTTCTCCTCGACGAGAGGATCATGAAAATATGAAGAACTCTCGGAAAGACCCCTTGGCCGGCCGCCGGAGAGAAGACCTAGCCTCCTTCGTTTCTGCCCAAGCAGGAGCTGTCGCACGCTGTTTGCGAGCGAGAGAGGAGAGGAAGGGAGAAGTTTAGGTCACGGGGAAAATAATCCCTAAGTTCTCTCTTTATAACTAGGGTATTCTGTTATGGCTTAAGAATATTTCGCTTCCCTTCTTATCACGAAACATCCGCTTGGAACGCCTGGCAAGTCGCGTTTTGACCGGGTCAGAGGTCGCGGGTTCGATTCCTCAGCCGAACCCCCTTTTCCCATTTATTTTCTGTTTTCTATTACTATTACTTAAATAAATTTCATTCCCTTTTTAATCAGCAACGCTCGTTGGAACACTTGGTCAGTCGGATTCGCTTAAGAATTGGCTCGGTCGGAGGTCTCCGATTCGAATCTCAGCTTGGACATTATTTTTGCAACTTGTTTTTTTTGGTAAAAATACCAAACGAACTCCAAAAATTACATAAAAATACTCTAAAAATCTCTAGAATTTTTCTAAAGCATTTCTAAATATTTTTAAGTACTATTAGGACTCCAAATATTAAAATTTGGGGTGTTACAATTCTCCCTACCTTATAAAAAGTTCGTCCTCGAACTTAGAATAATTCTGGATATCTCTGTCTCATACTGTCCTCACGCTCCCAAGTAGTTTCCTCATGTTTCTGATGCTAAATAACCTTCACTAGTGGTACTCCTTTGTTCCATAGTCTCTTAACTTCCCTGTCCACTATTGCCCATATCGCATCGTACCCATTAGTGGTCCTTGGAAGACCTGTTATAAACTTGGTCTACTTGTTTGCTGGACCTCCCTCCTGGCTACCTCCCAAATTCCATTGTTCCCTTTTGGTACCCTTTCCCTTCCAGTACTACTACACTTCCTAGATATAAAAAAAAAAAACTTGGTACGGGGACGTCCTCTTCTTGCCATCAAGTCAGGCAGAGGGAAAGAAAACTTAAAATCATCACTATACTTTCTAGATATATCTTACTTAAGCATGATTCTTGACTTTTAACACATATGAGTAGGTACTTCTAAACATTTCTCTATACTGCAAGCACTAAAGGAAAAGCATAAAGAAAGTATAAATACATTCTTACTTGAAGACGGCTAGGCTGATGCTGATGTGTGATGCTGGAGAATAGGAACTTCTCTGATACCAACTTGTAACAACCCACCTTCCTTACTACTCTCTAAGGTGACCGTTACTTAACTATTAACTCTACTTACTAGTGTTACTTATGCTAATATTAGCAATACTCAACTTTGTCACGCCCCCAGAGAAGTTCCTACCGAAAAATTTCGGCAGCATCTCCTCTGTACCGGTGACTATAAGGAGCATACATACACAAAAGAAATAACATCACCACACAGTTTAATAAAATCAGATCATGCAAGTAATGAATAGCGGAAACATAATGAAATACAACTTCTAACTCCAAAATTTTCTTATCAACCAAAATAAAGAATTAATCTAAACAAATTCTTAAACTAAGTCTCAAGGCTTCTATATTCCACACATCACACATCCATCCGCACCTCCTTGTCGCCTTCTTTTGCTATAGCTTTTCCTTTCCTGTATCTGCAGTAAGAGGAAATGCAAACTATAAGCGAATGCTTAGTAAGCGTTGTCTAACTCACAAAAACTTGAATATGCATGTAAATATACTGAAATCCAAGAACTGAAAGCTCTAAAGAAAATACTACACATGCTCATCAAATAGCAAAAGAACAATGCATACTGGAATGCTAAACATGTAAAGCTAATCAGAATAACATGCTTGCATAAGGAAAACTAAAACTTGCTAAAATTTTAAACACTTTCTGAATCTGATTTCACTTGCTTAAAAACTTATTCTTTTATTTCATTTGTTTAAAACTTATACTTTAATACTTCAAAATAATAATCAACTTCTCTTGGGCCTAGGCGTTGTAACGACCCAATTTTCCCTATTTCAAGTTCTAAAAGTCCATAAAAATATTTGGAAATACTTTTAAAATATTCTAGAGATTTTTAGGAATTTTTAGATTATTTTTATGTAATTTTTGGAGGTCGTTTAGTAGGGTTACAAAAAGAAAGAAAGTTTGACAAAAATCGTTGAAGGCGAGGTTCGAACCCACGACCTCGGGTCGGACTGACCCAAGCAAAACCGGCTCAACCAGCTGAGCTACACGATTTCGTTAACCTTATATGGTGAGAACTAAGTTTATAGCATAGTTAATGATTAGGGAATAAATTAGGAAGAAAAATGGTTGCAGCCGAGACTTGAACCCGTGAGCTGCGCCTTAAGCAAAACGCAGCCAACCAACTGTGCCAGCGAGTTATGTTAATTAAGGAAAGAATGGATTATATTTAAGGTATAGTTAGTAATAGAAAACCTAGTTATAAAGGGATTAAGTTTTCCCTTTCTCGCCGAAAACCCTATTTGCCCTTTCTTTCTCTCGCGACGGCGCGGGACGGTCTCGGGCGGAAACGCAGCAAGGTTAGGGTTCTTCTTCCGGCGGCCGGCGAGGGGTTTTTCCGAGAATCCTTCTCATCCTCGTGATCTCCCCGACGTGGAGAGCCCGTGGACGCGTAGAAGGTGCTGTGATTTCGAGTCTCGCCGAACCCTAGCAACCCTTTTCTTCGGTTGTAAGTCCAAGAACGCTCGGTGAGTTGCTTCTCACCTGCAGTAGGAGTAGTTCCCGTCGATTGGTTTTTGAAAGATTTTGGTTTTGTGCTGCCGTGAGTTTCTGAATTGGGATTTGGTGTTTCCTTGTTTCTCTTGTTTTCTGTTGAAACATGCTGTAAAGATTATGGTTTTGTGCTTACTGCCGGGGATCTCAAAGAAAAGGAATGAATTGTTTAGTTTAGGCATATGATTTGGATTTCCTTCATGCCTTGCAATTAGAAATTCAAGTTAGAGTTAGAATTTTCTGTTGTGACCTTGCTGTGCAATTCGGGATTGTGACCTTGCTGTGCAAATTGGATTGGTACGGATTTGAGTTTGTGCCATGCATTAGGCTTGAGTAACCTTGATTTGGAAGTCCAGTTTTGCAATCTTGTTGTAAATTCTGAACATGAACAGCCTCATAATTAGCCTTGCAGATTTAGTTTCCTTGCATATTAATAGGCACTAAATAACCCTTTATTTTGAGTAGATAGTTTTAGAAGTTTGTTAGTTTAACAAGCATGAATAGATTCTTATTATGTTGGTATGGATAACATTTAGTTAGATGTTCCTTTGAGTTCCAAGTTTCTAGTTTTGGACTTCCTTGCTTTAACAAACAGAATCGTTTTGTTTCATTTTTAAGCAAATGCAGATTTTAGTTTTGTTCATTGCTATTTTCAGTAAGCATGAAAAGGGTTCCATTAGTTTAGCATTGCAGGTTGTGACTCTTCCTTGCTACTGCCGAACATGTTTAGGCCATATATTGTACATTGCAGATTTAGTTCCTCTACTATTTCTTACACATGAACAACCCTTTCCATTTAGCATGCTACTTAGTTTTCTCAGCCTGTTCTTTGAGTTTAGATCTGCTAAAAGGGTAATCATATTATGATCCTTAGTATGTTAAGCATTTTTAGTCTTGGATTCCTATGCTCAACGAACATGAACAGCTTAAGCTTAAAGTATGCTTAGTTGATTCTTTTTTTAGCAATTCAGTATCTATTTCTTGAGCATTTTACAAGTACGAACAGCACCTTGTAGCATTTCAGATTTAGTACTTATTGTTGATTTAGTAGCATGAGCAGCCTTGCCATTTTTTTTAAAGTATCAGTTTAACATGAGCAGTAACGATTCCTATCTTTAGTCTTTTGCTATTGGACTAATATGAGAAGTTATAAGCTAAGAAAGACCAAGACTTTAACTTGATCTCAATTTCAGAAGTTTAAGATCAAAAGCGCACACAAGGTGTTTGCTTAAATGCCAAGTAAGGGCAAGTATAAAGAAGTTATAAAGAAAGTATTTTACTTTTAAAGGGCATGTACCGGACACAAGATCCAAGGGATGGGCTCCAAGTTGCCCCTAGGCACATGGCCTAGAAGTATCTTAGTAGTTTCGGGATTAGCTACCTCGATTCTTATTAAGAATGCGCGCAAAGTGGTACAATGCCGGGCCCAAGAGAAGTTGATTATTATTTTGAAGTATTAAAGTATAAGTTTTGAAACAAATGAAACAAGCTTCAAATATGTTTAGAATTAGAAAGTTTAGTTTCTTGTTATTTGAAGCATGCAGTAGTAGTTTCAATTGTTTCCTTGCTACTAGATTATTCAGCATGTTTAGCTTTACATGTTTAGTAGTTTTACATGTTTAGTAGCTTTACATGTTTAGTATTTCAGTTAGTATAATTCCTTTATTGGATTATGAGCATGATTAGTTATACATGTTTAGTATTTCAGTTAGTATGATTCCTTTATTGGATTATGAGCATGATTAGTTATACATGTTTAGTATTTCAGTTAGTATGATTCCTTCATTGGATTATGAGCATGATTAGCTATACATGTTTAGTATTTCAGATAGTATGATTCCTTTGCTATTTATGAGCATGAGTAGCTTTACATGTTAGCATTCAGTTTTAGCATGTTTTTATTGGTATACATGCATATCGAGTTTTTGTGAGTAGATAGCGCTCACTAAGCTTTATGCTTATAGACTGCACTTCCTCCTACTGCAGATAAAGGAAAGGAAAAGATTTAGCAAGGAAGGCGACAAGGTGGTGGTGATGAAGGTGTGTGATGGCTGGACTATGGGGAGATCAAGAGTTTGCTAAGGAATTGTTAAGACTTTTCTGTTTAGAGTTCTTTAGTTTTCTTTTAATGTTATTATGAGTCAATATTGTAATTAAGTTTATTCCGCGTTTGTAGTTGAGTTCTATTGATGGAGTGATATTGATGTTTGCTATTGTTAGGGTAGTTTCCTTCTTTTATTTGTGATATTATACTGCGTGGTTGTGAAGATATATGTTCCAGCCGCTTGTGGTTGAGTATAGTTTGTTTGTATTGATGATTTGGTCACCGGTACAGGGGAGACTCTGTCGAAATTTTTCGGTAGAGATTTCTCGTAGTTAAGTAGCGTACCGGTTAAGTAGGGTTAGTAGTTAAGTAGCGGTCACTCTTAGAGAGTAGTAGTAGTAGTAAGAAGGGTGGTCGTTACAGGCGTAGTACCATCTTATGCGCGTTCCCTAATAGGTTAGGGTAGCGAGCCACCAATCCTAAAAGAGCAGACCTTGGTCTACCAGGGCCAAGACCTTGGAATTGGATACCTGGATTTGTTTAACGACAACCTTGGAGGTCGGGTACTAGTCTCTTCAAAGTAAAATATCTTATTATCTTAATTACTTCTTCTTTAAATGCCTTGGCATTTTAACAAGCACCTTGTGTGCCAAAATCCCTAAAGTCTTGACTTTGGGATTTACTTAAGGCCTTGGCCTTTTTCTTTCTTATACTTTATCTTTCTTTTACTTGTTAATACCTCTATTAAAAGGATGTTGTAAGACCGTTAGATTCGATAGAGGGGGGGGGGGGTGAATATCGATTCGAAAATCTCGAGTTAAAACGCAGCGGAAAAGTAAAGAAGTAAAGAGATGACACTGTTGATTTTTACTTCGTTCGGAGCCTGTGACGACTCCTACTCGAAGGCCCGTACTCCTTGAGTACTTTCGTTGGGCAATTCACTAGCAATTCGGATAATTACAATTTACGTACAAATATTGCTAATGAAAAAGAAAGAAAACAAAGCTAACCGACAAACAATGAATTAAAAATAGAGCCGGAGTGAGTCGTCGGAGCTTTGTGAACGTTGTTGGAGCGCAGAGCAGCAGAGTGATTGGACTCAGAGTTCTCAGAAGACTGATCTATTGAAGCTCCTGCCTGGGGCTTCTTTTATATGCTGTTCCGGGCGCCTGGATCCCTTCCGGGCGCCTGGAATGTGACGTAACACTCCCAACCAGCATGCTCCAAGTGTCAACGTCGTCCTGGGGATAAAACTTGCCTCCGGGCGCCCGGATCCCTTCCGGGCGCCCGGACTTCCGGGCGCCCGGATCCCCTCCGGGCGCCCGGACCCCTCTTCTCCAGAAAGTCCTTCTCCTGCAAGAAAAGGTTAGTCCGAGGCAAATGTACCCTGCAGCAAAGATTGTTAGCACAGTTTTATAGATAAGCAAAGTATGACTTAGATTCCGTCTTTCCGAGACCGGAATCTAGTCACGATCTCGACTTAGATATCCGAAATGGATCTAAGCCGGATCGACGCCTAATGTTCCCTTCCCGGGAACGCGTCCTCGCAGTCACTCCCCTCCAGTGACTTACCTCACTTACCTGCCAGAGGCGACCATGACGGGCCGTCTGATCCTTCCGGTAGCTCGAGCTCTGGGGTTCGTGCACATATCCGGTCAGCCCGTCGTCCTAGCTGGACTTCTCGCCAAGCGTCCGGTCAGCCCGTCGACCCGCTTGGACTTCTCGCCAGCTATCCGGTCAGCCCGTCGACCTAGCTGGACTTCGTGCCAGACATCCGGTCAGCCCGTCGACCTGTCTGGACTTCTCCTACACACTCGATCAAAGTGTCAGACAACAACACAACTAACTTAACCTATTTGTCATTCATCAAAACCTGGGTTAGACCGTTAGTGCTACCCGCACCAACAATCTCCCCCTTTTTGATGGAATGACAACCTGGTTAAGTTAGTGAAAGCATATGTACGAAACAACATGCATTTGTGTGGTTTTAAAGTTAGTGTGTGTTTTCAGATTGGTTTAGCTAACTTAACCACCTAACCCTTCTCCCCCTTTGGCATTCATAAAAAAAAATAAGGGTAAACAATCATAGTGTAGATTGGTTTAGCTAACTTAATGACTGAGTTTGGTTCAGGATTCAAGGACAAAAGTACAATTTTTAAATCCAAGAAAAGATCAAGTTGACTTGGGGGAGTATAAGGTTTTGAAAACTTGTATAAAGCAGTAGCTTTTAATTTTCAAACATAAGTGTATAAGGTCTAAATTTCAAGATTAAATATTCAAAACAAGTTTCCACTTTGAAACGCTTTTCAAACATAAGTTTTCGAAACCAAAATTCCAAAACTAAGTTTGAAAGAATCTATTTTTTGAAAACTAATTGAAATTTATTTTTCAACACTAAGTTTGTAAAAGATTCAATTTTCAAAATCAAGGAAAATGAGTTTGAGAAGCTTAGTTTGTAAAATGTCAAAATTAAGTAAAATCAAATTTTAAGAACTAGATTCAGGACAATTTTCAAAGTAAAGTTAAATTAAATTTAAATCTTTACTTTTAGTTTTCAAAGGAGTTTGGTAAAAGTAAGATCATATTTTTAGAATGTTTTTGTAAAATTTGTTTTTCAAAATCAAATTTTCAAAGTTTAAAAGTATTAGATTCAAAACCTTTCAAACTTTCAAATTTTTGTAAAAAATTTCACAATTTTAAACAAGTTGTTTTTAAACTTTGATTTTCAAAATTAAGTTTAAAATTCGATTTGAAAAACTGAATTAGTTTTATTTCTCCCCCTGAACTTGATACTTAAAAGTTTGAAAATATTTGCTAAAAATGTTCAAAGTAATTTTTTTTTTTAAAATGAGGTAGAATTTTCTAAAGAGAAGATTAAAAAATAACGCTTAAGGAGATAATTAAAAAATAAACCTCCCCCTGAATTTGATATTCCTTTAATTTGATATTCCTTTAATTTATTAATCCTCCTTATTTATTAATTTTTCTAGGGGATTTAAAAGAAATTGAACCTCCCCCTGAATTGGTTACTCCCCTTAATTTAATATCTCCCCTTTAATACTAAGGTTTGGTTGTGTTAAATTTCAAAGCCCTAACACATTTGTCTAATACATATATTATTATCTCTGTATCCTTGGTTTACTGTTTATTTGAATTTGATTAATTAATTAATTTTAGATTCAGGTGCTTAACTTTAGTTTAAGGTTAAATAAGATAAGATTTTATTAATTCAATAACAGTTAAGCATTATCAATAATTTATTGATTAGTTTTTTACTTGATTTAATAATTTAATACTTAGTGAAATAATTTAAATTTCATATTACTTGATTGAGCTGGTCAATGAAAGTGTTAGTTATAATTATTATTATTATTAAAAAAAATTTAAAGGGATTTCTAAAACAGCATTTAAAAGGAATTTAAAATGATTTTTATAATATGTTTTATGTCAATTAACATATGTTTGATTCAGTTTTGATTTTAGATTTAAATTAATATTAGTGGTTAATTTAAGTTTAAGTTTAATTTTAAGTTGAAGTTAAAAAATTTTAATTAAAATTGTAATTTCAATATTAAGTTTTATTTTAAGATTTAATTTTTAGTTAAGTCAAATTAAAAATTAATTTTAAGGTTAAAATGATGTTTAAGATTAAAAATGAGTTTAAAGTCAAAATAATAATTTTTAAAGTGAAAATAATCTATAGAAACAATTTATTATTACTATTTAATTATAGTGAAAAAAATAAGAAGAATTTTTCAAAATGATACAAAATTTTTAGATAGTTTTAAAATGATTTTTAAAATATTTTTAAATGATTTTTAAAATTTTTTTTTTAAAATAATTTTTGAAATAATTTTTAGTAAAAATAATTTTAAAAATATAATTTTTATATTAAAATGATTTTAAGTTAAAATAATTTTTAAGTTAAATAAATTTTTAAAATAACAATAATTTTTAAAAGGTTTTAAAAGAATTTTTGTTTTTTCTTTTTAAAAAGAATTTTTAAAGTTTTTAAAATGATTTTTAAAAGAGTTTTTAAAATAATTTTTAAAATGTTTTAAAAGAATTTTTAAAATAATTTTTTAAAGTTTTTAAAATGATTTTTAAAAGAGTTTTTAAAATAATTTTTAAAATGTTTTAAAAGAATTTTTAAAAGAATTTTAAAGTTTTTAAAATGATTTTTAAAAGAGTTTTTAAAATAATTTTAAAAATGTTTTAAAAGAATTTTTTAAAGTTTTTAAAATGATTTTTAAAAGAGTTTTTAAAATAATTTTTAAAATGTTTTAAAAGAATTTTAAAGTTTTTTTAAAATGATTTTTAAAAGAGTTTTTAAAATAATTTTTAAAATGTTTTAAAAGAATTTTTAAAAGAATTTTAAAGTTTTTTAAAATGATTTTTAAAAGAGTTTTTAAAATAATTTTTAAAATGTTTTAAAAGAATTTTTTAAAGTTTTTAAAATGATTTTTAAAAGAGTTTTTAAAATAATTTTTAAAATGTTTTAAAAGAATTTTTAAAAGAATTTTAAAGTTTTTTTAAAATGATTTTTAAAAGAGTTTTTAAAATAATTTTTAAAATGTTTTAAAAGAATTTTAAAGTTTTTAAAATGATTTTTAAAAGAGTTTTTAAAATAATTTTTTAAAATGTTTTAAAAGAATTTTTTTTTAAAAAAGTTTTTAAAGAATTTTTAAAAATAGTTTTTAAAGAATTTTAAAAATAGTTTTTAAAGAATTTTAAAAATAGTTTTTTAAAGAATTTTAAAAAATAGTTTTTTAAAGAATTTTAAAAATAGTTTTTAAAGAATTTTTAAAATAGTTTTTTTTTTTAAAGAATTTTAAAAAAATAGTTTTTAAAGAGTTTTTAAAAATAGTTTTTAAAGAATTTTAAAAAATAGTTTTTAAAGAATTTTAAAAAATAGTTTGTTAAAGAATTTTTAAAGTAGTCTTTAAAGAATTTTTAAAATAGTTTTTTTTTTTAAAGAATTTTAAAAAATAGTTTTTAAAGAATTTTAAAAAATAGTTTTTTTTTTTTAAAGAATTTTAAAAAATAGTTTTTAAAGAGTTTTTAAAAATATTTTTTAAAGAATTTTAAAAGTAGTTTGTTAAAGAATTTTTAAAGTAGTTTTTAAAGAATTTTTAAAATAGTTTTTTTTTTTAAAGAATTTTAAAAAATAGTTTTTAAAGAATTTTAAAAAATAGTTTTTAAAGAATTTTTAAAATAGTTTTTTTTTTAAGAATTTTTAAAATGATTTTTAAAGAATTTTTAAAATGGTTTTTAAAGTTATTATAATTTGAATTTGAAATTCAATTTGAAATTCGAAATTTAATTTTAATCAATTTTAATTTAATTTGAAATTTGAAAATTAATTTTAATTTAATTTGAAAATTAATTTGATCCTTATTCATCTCACCCGATCTAGATTATCAATCAGGGAATTCTATAATTTTGTGAGATGAATTAGATTTAATTACAGAGTTTGGTTTAACTTGTGTTAGATTCAGGTTTAGCTTTGGTCTCAACAAATAGGCATTCTTCGGATAAACTTCTAAGCTTGGTGAGTCACCTGGACATCATTAGAAGTAACCAACCCTTCGAGGTTTTCCGAATAGTCCTATCCACGGAACTTAGTACTAAACCTTGGTCTACCTAGTTAGGATCCGTAAGGGGTAGCTTCGGTCAGTTCCACTTGGCCAAATGCACCAGATCGAAGCCATATCTTTCTAGACATGCGATGCCCAAGCTTCCCCAACGTACTATCATCCAAAACTTCACCAGTACTACTTGTCAGGTTAAACTTTTGTCCCTGTTTATTCTATTCCTAACTACCCTGCCAGGTAGGTTGGTTTTTGGGTACCCTACCGGGTAAGTTTGTTTCGGTTACCCTATCGGGTAAATTATTTTTGGAGGTGCCAGCTATTCTGGAGCCTTCCCCTAAATTGTTTATTTTTATTTTTAAGATTTCTTGTATAATTAAAGTTAGTTTTAGTTAAGTTTTAATGTTTAATTTGTAATTTAAATTTAAGTTTTTAATTTTGAATTAATTAAATTGGTCAAATTATCTTTCTTTAAAAGAGTATATTTAATAATTAAATTTTCTTTCAATTTTAATTTTATTGGGTTAATTGACTTATCTTTCTTTAGTAGCTTATTTTTAAAGTTTAGGTTTTTATTTATTTTTGAGTTAATTAAATTGTTTGAATTATATTTCTTTAAGGGTTTATCTTTTAACTTTTTATTAATTGTTAATTTTGAATTTTATAGATTATTTTTGTTTAATATGTTATCTTTAACATTTAATTTTAAGTTTGTTAACTTCCGTTTTGATTTTATCAAAGTGTTTGATTTTATCCTTATATTTTCTTTACCTTTTAAGTTGATATAATTAGTGGAATTTATTAAATAAGTCTTATCATTAAAATTTAATTTTTTGTTAATTAAATTATCTTGGATAGAATTTTCTAGATTGATATTGTCTAGATTATTAAACAATTTGATATTGACCTTGTCATCCTTTTTGTTTGAATTTTCAAATTTGTTTAGGTTTAAATTCGAATTTTTAGATTTATTAATTATTTTCAGATTTTCTGTATTTTCTAAATTAATTATATTTGTTTTATCAGAAAATATCCTAGGGGTATTTTCTGTATTTTCTGAATTAATTATATTTGTTTTATCAGAAAATGTCCTAGGGGTATTTTCGCAAGTATTGTCATGTACACTATTTTCACATATACTTTCAGATATATTCAAATTAACATGCACATATTTTAAACTACTACTAGCAAGGGTGTTTTGGTAAATATTACTAACCTTGAGCGCAACCCCTAATTCAGCAGGCTTCTCCGTTGGATCTGACTCGAGTCCGGATTCGACTTTAACTTGATCTTCTAGCTCCATTGGCGTCTCGTGAAGCTTGATCAACTGGGTCCACAGCTCATATGCATTCTTGTATTTTTCTAGTCTGCATATGATATTGTTAGGTAAAATATTACAAATAATTTTACTTACGTTTTTATTCAGTTCCGAGTTCTGAGAAGGTTTTTTCAATATTAGCATATAATCGATATCTACGCTTCCTAAGAAGCATTCCATTCTTCGCCTCCAGTAGTTGAAATCTTCATCGTACGGTGGTGGTTCATTGGGGTTCCATCCTTCTTGAAAAGACATTGTTCTTGCACACAATGAAACAAAGACAAAATCCCAAGACTTGGTCTTGGATTAGCAGTGCTGGAAAAAATAATATTTCACTAATTTTTTTTTTAAAAATAATAAAATATTATTAAAATATTAATAAAAAATATTATCTCAAAATTTTGAAAATATAATATTTTGTCGATACTAAATAATAGTGAAAAGATGACGATGTATTTTTCAAAAACAGTTTTGGAGGGAAAAAACGAAAGGGGGGGTTTAAAAACGAACGATATATAATTTTTCTTTAAAAAGACCCCCTCTTTGTCTGATTGGTGGTTGCACCAAATCAGAGCGGTACCTGCTCTGATACCACTTGTAAGACCGTTAGATTCGATAGAGGGGGGGTGAATATCGATTCAAAAATCTCGAGTTAAAACGCAGCGGAAAAGTAAAGAAGTAAAGAGATGACACTATTGATTTTTACTTCGTTCGGAGCTTGTGACGACTCCTACTCGAAGGCCCGTACTCCTTGAGTACTTTCGTTGGGCAATTCAATAGCAATTCGGATAATTACAATTTACGTACAAATATTGCTAATGAAAAAGAAAGAAAACAAAGCTAACCGACAAACAATGAATTAAAAATAGAGCCGGAGTGAGTCGTCGGAGCTTTGTGAACGTTGTTGGAGCGCAGAGCAGCAGAGTGATTGGACTCAGAGTTCTCAGAAGACTGATCTATTGAAGCTCCTGCCTGGGGCTTCTTTTATATGCTGTTCCGGGCGCCTGGATCCCTTCCGGGCGCCTGGAATGTGACGTAACACTCCCAACCAACATGCTCCAAGTGTCAACGTCGTCCTGGGGATAAAACTTGCCTCCGGGCGCCCGGATCCCTTCCGGGCGCCCGGATCCCCTCCGGGCGCCCGGACCTCCGGGCGCTCGGACCCCTCTTCTCCAGAAAGTCCTTCTCCTGCAAGAAAAGGTTAGTCCGAGGCAAATGTACCCTGCAGCAAAGATTGTTAGCACAGTTTTATAGATAAGCAAAGTATGACTTAGATTCCGTCTTTCCGAGACCGGAATCTAGTCACGATCTCGACTTAGATATCCGAAATGGATCTAAGCCGGATCGACGCCTAATGTTCCCTTCCCGGGAACGCGTCCTCGCAGTCACTCCCCTCCAGTGACTTACCTCACTTACCTGCCAGACGTCCGGTCAGCCCGTCGACCCGTCTGGACTTCTTGCCAAGCGTCCGGTCAGCCCGTCGACCCGCCTGGGCTTCTCGCCAGCTATCCGGTCAGCCCGTCATCCTAGCTGGACTTCTCGCCAAGCGTCCGGTCAGCCCGTCGACCCGCTTGGACTTCTCGCCAGCTATCCGGTCAGCCCGTCGACCTAGCTGGACTTCGTGCCAGACATCCGGTCAGCCCGTCGACCTGTCTAGACTTCTCCTGCACACTCGATCAAAGTGTCAGACAACAACACAACTAACTTAACCTATTTGTCATTCATCAAAACCTGGGTTAGACCGTTAGTGCTACCCGCACCAACAGATGTCTCATACAAAACTGCACTAAAATGCTTATTAACTCTGCACTGAAATGTTTAACAAAATTACATGGAAATACTTAATAAAACTGTACTGAAATGCTTATTGAAACTGCACTAAAGCTAAATCTGCATACAAGCTTAATCAAATCTGCCTACAAACTTAATCAAAATTCTGCACTATAAACTTAATCAAAATTCTGTACTATAAGCTTAGTCAAAATTCTTCACTATAAGCTTAATCAAAATTCTGCACTATAAGCTTAATCAAATCTGTACTATAAGCTTAATCAAATCTGCCTACAAACTTAATCAAAATCTGCTCTAAGATTGGAGTTCTGCATATAATACTTATCAAAATCTGCAAGCCATACTTATAAAAATCTGTATACCATACAAGCTTAAACTAAATCTAAAACTTGTTGGAATTAAAACCTATACTGCATGCTTCGAATTAAGAGAACTAAACTAGCTGACTCTAAACATATGTGAATCTTGCTGGAATAAACGGTAGCAAGGAAACATATCTAAACCTCATGTTAGAATAGAGAAACTTAAATCTGTATCCTAGAATGAGTGTAACAAGAAAACATATCTAAACCTCATGCTAGAATAAATAACCTCAAATCCATATACTTGAATGGAAGTAGCATATCTCAACCTCATGTTATAGCAGCCCTAAAAAACTACTATTAATACACGGCATCCCTAAACCAAGATCAAAGGGTATTAACTTATCCCTCTTGCATATTCAATTTAAGCTAGAGTAGTTGAGATACACGGCAGCCCTATAGAACTACTATTAATACACGACAACCCTAAACCAAAATCAAAGGGTATTAACTTATCCCTTTTGCACATTCAATTTAAGCTAGAGTAGTTGAGATACACGACAGCTACTAAAAACCAAGCTCCTTAAAACATGCTTCAACAGATTTGCAAGCAAAGAACGAAATCTTGAATCTATTCCAATAATCCTTGAAATCACAATTCTCTACAACCAAATCTGAAAGCCAAAGGTAACAACTCCTGTTCAGTGGCACGGCAGGAAACCAAAAGAAATGAAATACTCCACACACTTAATTTGCTTCCATGTTCTCAAATATAAACCAATCCAAACATGTCTAAATCTGATGTACTAATCATAAAGGTGAAAGGATTCAAACTACATGCTCAAGCTATACAAATCACCGGATTGCACAGCAACTCCAGGAAAATTACTCGTGCTCACAACAGCAAAGCAAAGAGAAACTGCTCATGCTTGCAAACAGCAAGGGAAAATTATCCAGCAAAGGAAAATTATACCGCAAGGGAAAGGTCTAAACAACATGCTAGAATAAAAACCAAACTTGTTGGTTTTAAAAACTTCTCATACTTACGGCAGGAAAGCATCTAAGTCCGCCATCTTCATGGCACATCCAACAAACAACAGAAACGCCAAATCAACTCGAAACTACCCTTATTCCTCTAGAAATCCCGATTCTATACAGCCTTCCGAAAATAAAGGAAGGATTCAAAAACTCTTTGTAAACTCAAATTTCTGTACAGCATGTTCCAAAGCAACGAGACAAGAATCCGAAACCTCAATTCATGGTAGCAAGTAAAGGAAATCTCGGAACTACTCTTACTATAGGTGAGGAAGCGCTTACAATGTGTTCTTGAACTCACAGCCGGAAAGAAAGCTTCTAGGGTTCGGATAACTTGAGTTTTCCGGCTCCTCTTCGTGCTCACAGCTTCTCCTCGACGAGAGGATCATGAAAATATGAAGAACTCTTGGAAAGACCCCTTGGCCGGCCGCCGGAGAGAAGACCTAGCATCCCTCATTTTCGCCCAAGCAGGAACTGTCGCACGCCGTTCGCAAGCGAGAGAGGAGAGGAAGGGAGAAGTTTAGGTCACGAGGGAAAATAATCCCTAAGTTCTCTCTTTATAACTAGGGTATTCTTGTAACAACCACCCTTCTTACTACTACTACACTCTAAGGGTGACCGTTACTTAACTACTAACTCTACTTAACCGGTATGATCGAAATCACGAGGAGTCTCTACCGAAAAATTTCGGCAGAGTCTCCCCTGTACAGGTGACCTTAAACTGAGATACAAACATAATATACATCAGCCACAGGTGGCTGGAACATATATCAAATACACAAAAGAAATAACATTACCACGCAGTTTAATAAAATCAAAGCATGCAAGTAATGAATAGTGGAAACAAAATAAAATACAACTTCTTACTCCAAATTTTCTTATCAATCTAAATACAGAATTAATCTAAACAAATCCTTAAACTAGGTCCCAAGACTTCCATAGTCCTGGCATCACACATCATCCGCGCCACCTTGTCGCCTTCCTTTGCTAAATCTTTTCCTTTCCTGTATCTGCAGTAAGAGGAAATGCAATCTATAAACAAAATGCTTAGTAAGCGCTATCTAACTCACAAAAACTCGATATGCATGTGAATATACTGAAAGCTAAAACTGAATGCTCAAACGGAAAACTACTCATGCTCATCTACTAGTAAAAGAAACAAACATACTGAAATGCTAAATATGTAAAGCTACTCATGCTCTTCTAATAGAAAAGAACAGTAAACTAATCTAAATAACATGCTAGCATAAAAGAAAACTCAACTTGATAATTTTAAAACAAAGTGGAACTTAATTCATTTGTTCTAAACTTATTCTTTTATCTCACTTGTTTAAAACTTATCCTTTAATACTTTTATACTTATGTAAAAAACTTACTTTACTTGTTCAAAAACTTATACTTATAATACTTCAAAATAGTAATCAACTTCTTTTTGGGCCCAGGCTTAGTACCATCTTATGCGCGTTCCCTAATAGGTTGGGGTAGCGAGCCACCAATCCTAAAAGAGCAGACCTTGGTCTACCAGGGCCAAGATCTTGGAATTGGACACCTGGATTTGTTTAACGACAACCTTGCGAAGTCGGGTACTAGCCTCTTCTTAAAAGTAAAATACTTATAATCTTAATTACTTCTTCTTTAAATGCCTTGGCATTTTAATAAGCACCTTGTGTGCCAAAATCCCTAAAGTTTTGACTTTGGGATCTACTAAGGCCTTGGCCTTTTCTTTCTTTTCTTTATCTTTCTTACACTTGTTAATACTTCTAATAAAAGAAGGCTTCTTTAAAAACTGAAATGTTTAAAACAATTTCTAACATTGAAGTACTAAACTGCACAACCAAGAGATCTAAACTGCACTAAAGTTCTGCATACTACGCTACAAAATTCTGCATACTAGCTTAATAAAAATCTGTATACAAAGCTAAACTACACAACGAAAACTAGGAGCTAAACGAAATTTAAGATCTGCATTGCTTCATTTTGTTCTGCATGCCTACTTCTATACAAAGAAATCTAGGAACTAAATGGAACTGAAAATCTGTTCATTCTACAGCTCATAAAAAAAATCTGCATTAAAACCATAACGATTGCTCACAAAATCTACATTAAAACAAACGAGTGCTTACACATCTGCGTTAACTAAGATAACTGCATATGAAAACCGCATTATAAACCAAGATGATTGCTCACTCATTCATTTCCTTCAGCCTTCAAAGCTCACTCATGGAGTACACTGTAACTTAGCTAGGCAACCCCTCCAATTCAATTCATCATACTGACACCATTTTGAAGACCAGAACACTACAACAAGATCTGAACTGAAATACTAAAGCTGATATGGAATTGTGGCTGTTCTTGCTCATGGATATGCAAAGGAAATCTGAGTTGTTCGTGCTCGGAATTAACAGAATAATTTCAAACTGAAACTCTAAACTACACAATGAAGAGATCACTGCATGTTTAAATTATCCATTAAGAGATCTAACTGAATACTCCACAAACAAGGTTGTTCCTAATCACTGCAGTAACAGAGCAAACCAACACGGTATTCTTAAAACACCTGCTTAAAAATCTAAACCACCTCATGCTCATTGTCTAGCAACAAAACTAATACTGCAAGGCTAATTGTAATCCGATCCTGCTCACTGGTAACAAAGCAAGTCTAAGTCCGAAATACCAATTGTAAGGGTTGAAGAATCTGACTACAAACCTAACCCATACATTTTTTGTTTCTTGAGATTCATGGCAGCATGCTTCGGAAATAAAGAAGGAAGACCAAATCCCTACCAACTCAATTCTATACAGCATGTTTCGAAAGCAAGGAAAGAAACCAAAGCTCGAAACTACCCTTACTGCAGGTGAGTAACACTTACCAATCTCCCTTCGACTAACAGCTAGAAAAAGGACTTCTAGGGTTTTCGGAGAAGTGAAGATCTCAGCCTCTTCCTCGTGCCTACAGCTCCTCCTTGATGAGAGGATCTTGACGGTGTGAAGATCTCGCGAAAACACCCCTTGGCCGGCGCCGGAGACGAAGCCCTAGCTTCGGCTGGGGTTTCGCCCGAGAGGAAGTTGACGCCGCGAGCAGATGAAAGGAGAGGAGAAAAGAATTTGGTTTCAGGTAAATCAAGCCCTAAGTTCCCTTTTTTTTTATAGCTCAGGTATTTTTGTTAACTCCTTAAATAATTTTTGCTATCTATTCTAAACAGTAACGACGGCCTGAACACTTGGTCAGCCGCGACTTGGCTTGTAGTTGGAGTCGCGGGTTCGAATCCTGCCGAACCGCTTTTTATTTCAATTAGGTATCTTTGGTTTCAATTATAACTTATATATATATCTCGTTCCATATTTGTTCACAAAATGCTTGCACATTTTGTTTGGTTTGGTCGGAGGTCTCGGGTTCGAATCTCGGCTTGAACATTTTTTTGTCGAAACTTCTTTCGTCTAGTAAAAATACCAAACGACCTCCAAAAATTACATAAAAATACTCTAAAAATCTCTAGAATATTTCTAAAGTATTTCTAAATATTTTTAAGAATTTTTAGAACTCTTAATGAGGAAAATTGGGTCGCTACAATTCTGTTATGGCTTAAGAATATTTCGCTTCCCTTCTTATCATGAAACAACCGCTTGGAACGCCTGGCAAGCCGCATTTTGACCGGGTCAGAGGTCGCAGGTTCGATTCCTCAGCCGAACCCCCTTTTTCCCATTTATTTTCTATTTTCTATTACTATTACTTAAATAAATTTCATTCCCTTTTTAATCAACAATGCTCGTTGGAACACTTGGTCAGTCGGATTCGCTTAAGAGTTGGCTCGGCCGGAGGTCTCCGGTTCGAATCTTGGCTTGGACATTATTTTTACAACTTGTTTCTTTTGGTAAAAATACCAAACGAACTCTAAAAATTTTTAAAAATCTCTAGAATTTTTCTAAAGTATTTCTAAATACTTTTAAGTACTATTAGGACTCCAAATATTAAAATTTGGGGTGTTACACCACTTTCCTCCTTGCCTCATCTCCCTCTTCCCCTTCCTAGATCTACGAAAGATGGCGCCTTTTTCATGGACGGAGGAGGATGTGCTACGGTACTGTGGCAGCAAGCCTTTCGCCAAGGAGCTCGCCTCCGGCTCACCGGCACAATATGCTTATTTTCCTGGCTGGCTAGATCATCTTCTTAACATTATCATGCTATATGTAAGTCATGATCGACGCCCCTTCCTCTTCCCCTTCCTAGATCGACGCCGCCACCACTTTCCTCCTCGCCGCGGACATTTCGATAATTTTTCCTTTATCCATCGTCGCTACTGAAGTCCTTCCTCATCTTTGATAGTTTCATCTTCTTGATCTCTTGATTGCAAGTATTAATTGATTGATGCATGCAATGTGTTTGATGAATTTCCTCAAACACTACCCTGAGTTGATTTTATCATTTTTGTTTGCTAGATTGAGGAGTTGTTATTTCCTGTTGCTAAGTTGGTTTTATGTATTCCTTGAACTATCAAGTTTCTTTTATGTATATGCTAATTCTTTTCACTGATATGCCATGTTTTCTGGTTTATAAATTTACCTCTTTTTGTTGTTGTTGTTTCTACAGGATTTGTGTGTTGGGCTTCTTAGACGCGCTACATAGACAACTTAAAGGCTTTGATCATTAAGTGAGTATAAGATTTTGGGGCTTAAAAAATGGTGAAAAGATGAGCAAACGAAAGGTCCTTTATGATGAAAAATATATAAGATTTTGGGGCTTAAAAAGTGGTGAAAAGATGAACAGAGCTTGAATGTGGCTTAATGACCTAAGGATATCTTTTATGAAATTACAGCAAATGCATGACAGATGTAATTCTGCGGTGAGACCAACAAGTAAGAGCAACAGGATTTTAACTTTCTCTATGGTCAACCTTGCATAACGGAACTTGTAGATTCCTACTCTGTGTTGTTTGCTACGAAGAAGAGTGTACTGTAATCATGTGTGAACTGTGGATATTGTAGGTTTCAAAGTCAAAGTCATCAGCCTGCATTAACTTTAGCGTCCAAATATTAGATGCTAAGTTGTTAAGATTAAACCTCAAGGGGCCCTCCTCACCTTTTCTTGTACCTGACCTTTCATAAGACTTTAACTCCTAGTGTGTTTAGCATTTGCATTCCAGATTCATTACATTTCATGCACAACAAGCTTAGATTCTTTACCACAAATAAATTCTTAGATTTAGTGTTTTTAGAATGTTTAGGTTCTCTGAACTGTTGTGATAATGGAACCTGTTGTCTACTTGTTTATTTCTTCACTTTGATTATCATTTGTCATTGATTTAATCTATATTTTAGTTGAAATATAATTCGACTTCAACTCTTAAGGATTTTACACTGACTATATTTTACTTGGTTCTTCTCCATACGAAAATCAATTGACCAGTTATTATACAAATCAAGAATGTAAAATTCCTTAAATTTGTTCTATTTTAATTGAAATCTCATTGCTTCCCAAAGATGACAGTGGTCCAATGATTCTTTGCTGGGTTTGATATGAAAGAAGAAATTGCATATTTGGTATCCACACTTCTACTTTTTGTGCGAAGGCTTTTACACTGTTTGTCTTTAGGTCTCCCTAATAGTTGCAACTCAGGGTTTGATGTTGTTTCTCCAGGTCAAAATGTATTAATTGGCTGCTATATGAAACATGTCTATTTTTTCCTCTAATTATTTCTATTTTAACTAATATCTTACTCATTTTTAAAGTATATGATGATTTGTTGTTAACTTGCATACAAAAGAAGAGAAGTTTATTTACTATGTCTAGTTCTTGTTTGTGTGAACCTTAATCATTTTCTATTTATTTCAGGTTCTTCATAACATTGCTGTTGCAGAATACTTTTGAGATGGTTGCACTGATCCTAAGAATCTCCTTGATGCATTAAACAAGGTTAAAGTAAGTTGACTGAATCACAGGTAATTGATTTTTTGAATTAATTTATGAAGATAATTTCTCATCTTCATATTGACATTCTTGAGGAAACAAATTATTAAACATTAAAGCTATAATCATATTAAACATATGATATTATATGACATGATTATACTTAACATGTATGATAAGGTTAAACATGATCTTTAGAATCATCCATTCTTCTATAGTAGAAAAGTCTGTTGTTCCTTGGGAATCATGTCTTCTCCAAATCATGGTATTTTGAATATTACTAATATTTTATTATCTATTTCATGTAATTTCACCATTTTCTCTATCTTTTTTTCAAAGTTGGAAATAATTTAATCCATGTTTATCCATTCAGTCAATATTCTATAATTTCTTAAACTAGCATTGTTCTTGCAACTGAAAAGATATTTTACATGCACTCTTTGATTAATAACTATATTGGTTATAGGAGCAGAGTGAAGAGCTTGCACATACTTTTGTGGATCAGATTGACTCTGAGAATAGCTCCCTAGGCTATATGGCTTCAGGGTCTAAAGCTAATAGTGCTTCAATTCATCAAAGTGCTGTTATAAATAGAGTAGAGTTGTCCATGCCCAAGAGTTTGATGTTTCAGTAACAATGTTGAATATTGTATGTAGTTCAACGCATTTTGTCAAAAATTTTCTTTCCATAATTAGTGAATGAGTTAATAAATTACCCTCTTCTAAGTATTTTTGTTAATTTGGTTCTTCACAGGCAATCATTCTCTACTATATCCATGAGTATGCACAGTCATTATCTGTTCTCAAAAAGCTATTCCAAAATATCGAGCCAATTGAAGAGCAGCAAATAGCTCTCCGTGTATGCCTTCTTCTACTAGATGTTGCATTAGCTTGTGAAGATATTTTACAAGTCTCAGTAAGTTTCTTTGTAATCAACACCTTTTACTTTTTAATTTTCCTCAATGATGTCTATTTTTTTTTTAAATTCACAAAATGAAAGTGTTGCAATATCTGTTTTTATGTGTTGCTACAGTTTACAAATCTCAAGTACTCCAGAGTTGAAATTGATGAAGTGCGGTTTGAGTGGGCTAAATGCATGCTAGATTACATTTGAGTAGGAAAGGTATTTGATTTTTGAAAACTTTGGATGATGCATTCATTTGCATGGAATGTAAATTGCGGATGCTACCTTGATGTGTACAATATATATTACCTTTTGATGTTGTAAAAAGAATATTTGTGTATTTTATGGTTACTGACTTGATGTGTATAATATCTATTACCTTTTGATGTTGTAAGAAGAATATTTTTGTAATTTGTGGATACGGACTTGATGTGTACAATATCTATTATCTTTTTATGTTGTAAGAATAATATTTATGTGTTGGTTACATGGATATTGACTTGGTGTGTTTAGATACACCGATGTATAATAATATTAATTAAATTTTGTACTATTAAAATGTTGTATAATATCGGTTTTTCACTGTTTCAGAAATTGAATCGGTGTCGTTAAACAATACTGATATTACATCGATTTTCCACCGTTGCTGAAACGGTGTCGTTAAGTGATACTACACCGGTTCATAACCGATTCAAAAATCGGTGTCGTTAAGTGATACTACATCGGTTATAACCCGATGTCTAAAATGACAGACCTTTTACAACGCTTTCATAGACATCGATTGATTTTGTAATAGACAGTGGTGGAAAATCGATGTCTATGAGGGTTTTTCTTGTAGTGATTATTCTATGTTTTCTGAAAAGTGATAAAGGCATGAGTGCTATTCCCCCCCCCCCCCCCCCCCTCTCTAGCACGTCTCGATCCTACAGAGAGGACCCGACACTTAGCAGGGAAGCTCGATAGGATGGAGGACCTGGTATCGAGAGGAAGCCCTAGTAAGCAGATTCGATGCTAAGCGGTAAAGTCCAAATAAGTTTGGAGGATCAACGTTTGGTAGGTAGGTTGAGGTAAGCAATTGGAGAGGAGAAACGGTGAGGTCGTGTTCCGGAAAGGAACAACCTTAGGTCATTAATCCAACTGAATAAACCGGGAAGGTTTCCAAGTTGAGATTAAGACAATTTTACTATCAATTACTACTCGTGCATATTACTACTCATGCATCATCATTGTGCTAATTTTATTTTGTAAGAGTATTTATTTTAACTCTATTTTGTTGGAACTAAAGTTATCAGTTAACCAAACAATAGATCGGTCGACCGTATCAGGTTGATATTGAATAGAGATCAGTTCGAAGTAAAGTTTGGTAAAGTAACTGATCGATCGATCAAACTAGTAGATCGGTCACCGAACAAAGGTGACATGGCAGAGATTATATTGAGCCACAGAAAACATGGAAGCCAGGCTGATCAGTCGACCAAATCCAAGAATCGGTCGACCAAACAATCAGAGAATTAATAGCGAATCTCAGCGAATAGGAAGACTACACAAATTGATTGAGTGATCAAGGAGATCACTCAACCAACCCATAAATGCTTATAAATGTGTGGAGATTAGATCTTGTCAAAGAAGGAAAGCAAAGGATTCAGTCGACTGATAGGAGGATCAGTCGACTGAAAGGATCAATCGATCAAATGAATTTTCGATCGATCAAACCAAGCTTATATAAAGAGAGCTTGAGGTCCGAGGCAAGGCATCAATTCTCAGTTCATCTCTGTGCAAAACTGTTGTTTGTGCTCTTAATTGTAGTTAAGCTTACATTATTTTACTTTCTAAAAGATAGTAGTGTGTTACTATCTTTTCATTTGTACGAATTACTTCTTTCCAAAGATTTTGGGAAAAGAATTATAGTGAATTATCCAATGGTACGATCAAGAATCGTGGATCTTGGAGAAAGAGTCGACAAAAGTTCTGAACCAAGTAACTACTTAATTCACCTGTCTTTCTTTTGCTATCTTATTTTCCGCTATCTATCTTACTTTGATATTTGTTTTAAGAATCATTACAAAATAAAAAGTTTTAAAGAGTGATATTCACTCCCCCTTCTATCACTTCTTTTCAATCCAACAAAAGTAACAGTCTCTCCCTCCTCTTTTAACAACCCCATTTTACTGTGGAGTTTTTGGGATTGTTAATTGTTTAATAATCTCTTTATTATTATATATTGCATTGAACTAATCAGACAAATATTCATTCCCATGGTCAGTGTGTACGATTTTAACCATATGATCTAATTGATTCTCAAATTTGTTCATATAACGTTTAAAGCTAATGCTTTAGATTTGTAAGAAATCAAATACACGTGATCAAAATTTGTAAAGTCGTCTTTAAATATAATAAAATAGGAAGCTCTTTGTCTAACCTTTACATTCATTGGACCTTAAATGTCTGAATGAATTAATTACAATAGTGATTAAACTCTAATAGCCTTACCAAACGGTTGCCTATTTGCTTTTTTAGCAAGACAATGCTCACATACAAACAAGATAATCTTAGCATGAGTTTCTAGCACACTCTATTTAGCTAATCTTTCATTTGTTCTTGTCCGATATGTCATAATCTATCATATCAAGCTTGAACATTAATATAAACATCACTAGTAAAAGCAATATTTAAAAAACAAGCATCAATTCCATAATTAGTTTTTGGTTCTTTATCAAGAACCATGAAACCATTCAATAAAAATTCATATCCAATTAACACAAAGTTAATAATAAGTTCTATACAACTACTATAAAAGTTCAAAATGTATCACAATTCAAGAAGGCATATAACATAAACCAAATTCCATCGAATTGCAGGAGCATAAAGGGCATCATATAGAAACAAGATACGTCTACCACGAAGGTTGAGTTTACAAGTGTCAACTCCTTCAATCTTTGCATTGTTTTCTACATATATTCACTTATTGTCAACTGGTACCCGACGATACTCTACAAATGTAACTCATTCACAAGCTATATGGTTCAATATTGCTCCTGAATCTATAGTCTATAAAGGATAAAAAAAAATAGTTAACAATATTATACTAGCAACATAATCCTCATGAAAAGAAGATAAACATGAATCTACCTTACTTAGCTAAGTATATTCCTGAGCAAAGTGACCTTTCTTGCCACAGTTAAAGAAAGTTAGCTTGTTTTTAGGCTTCAGTACATGCTTCTTCCCATTAAATTTCTTCTTCTTTGGGCATTGCCTAGAAGCAGTACCAACTTTTTTTTCTTTCCCTTCTTTAACCATTTTTTCTTGATCTTGGATCTAACAAAACCTTCAATTAAAAAGTTTGTCTAGAAATTCTTGCGGATTCTATTCTCTCTGCTCTAGTTCAATGTGGCGTAAGACATCAACAAAAGTTTTGATACTTTCAATGCAAGATTTTGTATTAATATTTCTCAAGAATTAGGAAGGGAACGGATTACTATATGAACATGTTATTTGTTGGTCAACTCATGACTAGTATCCTTTAGCTCCTGCATCATATTTGTCATTTCCCTTAAGTGTTGGACCATGGTGATTTTAAATGCTTCTTGCAGCTATCAAATTTAATAATTAGTTGTCAAAGTTTACTCAAGCTTACTCTACTATATTTCTCTCTAAGGGCAACCCAAATAGTATGAGTCATTGGTAATTGCTTGATATGCATAGATTACATATATTTATATGCATACTTTAACACACATTCACTTATAGTATTTAAGCTAGATCTATGCTATTACACCCTACTTCATTATTATTACATCATTATTACTTTCTTTGTTAGAGATCTTCTCTTGCTTTATTTTTTGTTGCCAGGATGTGTTTCAAAGTGAAAATGGAGCTAAAACGTGCTTCAGAGTGACACTAGAAGAGGAGAAAAATCCAAGTCGTGCCCCATGGCATGACCATGTGTCACACCAACAGCCCAGCAGAGGCAAGTCATACCCTTAAAGTATGACCATGTCTCCTACCAGGAGTCAGCCAGAGGGTGACCATGTGATATCGCACGATCGTGTCCATCATCCAGAACCAAATCATGACTTGGTTGTGCCTTATAGTATAACTGTGCCATTTTTCCATATACGACCCAGGGAGAAGTCGTGCCTTTAGGCACGACCGTGTCTCCCTATACAGGGGCACACACACTCAGACCATGCCAAATGGCACAGCCGTGTGACAAAGGAAGAAGGGGCAATCTCCATTGCTTGTAAAAGGGGAGGTCTTTCGCCTTTTGTGAGGAGAAAGAGTTTTTCCCTTGGAGAGACCCAATTGGTCCAAATTTTCTCTTCATCCATGCTTCCATTGATGATCTGAAGTTGTTTTCACCTTCTCCTCCTCTGTAAGCAAATGATTGAATCCAAAGATCACTTAACATATTGGATAAGCTTTCTTCCTTCTTTCTCTTAGATTTGAATAGAAGCTTATAATTTCTATATCTTCAAGTTTATTTTCTCTTATTCTGGAGTAGATCTATCTTGTTCTAGGATTAATGGAGTAATTGTGATGTGTAATTGATGCATACTTTATGGATTTGTCAATTCCCATTCAAATGACATGTTTATGCCTTATACCTATTTAATTAAATGTGTGTCTGATGTTATTATTCTTGTATGTGATGCATGGTTGGATGCACTCAGATATGATGTGACAATTGATTAGAGATAAGGTCGATCGATTAGAAGCCCTAATTCGTGGGATATAAAGATGACGATGAAGATTCAAATGGAACTTCTCTTCTTTGATTCTTTCCACTAGTTCTTGAAAATTCTTAGAGTAAAGTGTTGTTACAATTTCAAGCATCAAGAGGCAATCTACAACAACAAAAGATCAAGAGAAAAGACCCTTCATTGTTGTATCGATTTCTTTGTTCTTGTTGTATTTCTTATTGTATCTCGTATTCGCTAGTGTATTTGCTTGTATGATGCTTCTCCACCTCCTAAAAGGAGGGTTTTATAGTGTACTATAAGTGAGGAGAGTAGACCCTTGGATTAGTCATTTTAAGGAGGTGGATATCAAGTAAAATCAAGGGTGTTAGCGTTGGCTTCGAGTTTCTACTGTAATAAATCAATGAAGAAGCAATTAGAGCTAAGCATCCCCCCCCCCTAGCTCGTCAAAGTGTCCTAATAGTTTAATCATGAGAGGTGCTGATGACGAAGACACAAGGGTAAGACCATCTAAAAAATGAAGAAGACTGATAATAAAACCTCTTGGCAAAGGAAGACCCACATGTAAAATTTGGCAAGTAGAAGAAGACTCCCAACAAATAGAAGAAGACCTAGAGTTAAGGCCTCTTAGCATGAGATGTGAGAAATTATAAGAAACATATGTTTTGATGTCATAATCAATGGTTCAATTAATTGAAGGTCAAGTTTAGTCAACTGAACAATTGAATCAACTAGGTAATTTACTGAAGATGTCTTACTTATAAATAGAAAGATTCTATTTTTTCAAGTTGAGTTGTCTAAAGTGAATTTAGTTGATTTTAGTCAACCAGGTAGTTGATTAAACTATTGCTTAGAATTTTAAAATTAGATCATTTGAGTGAATTTTATCTAGCTACTTGAGTCAATCGACAGACTTTAAATCAACTGAAAAATATTTTTGAGTCAATTAGAATTGTGATCAGCTAGATGATAAGTCTATGATATTATCTAGTTGAGTTGACTGGCAAAGGTTGAGTCCATTGAAAATATTTTTGAATTAATTCGAATTATGATGAGTCAGATACTCAGTCTATGATCTTATCTAGTTGAGTCAACTAACAAGTGTTAAGTAAGAGATTGTAAATTTACACCGATAATGAAATGACTATTATTGTAAACAATTCCTACAACTCTAGTATTGTTTTTTTTATATATAGTCCTTATATCTTTACCTTCCTTCTTACAATTTTCTATCAAGTTTCAATTTAGCATTTTCCTATTGCATATATTTCTATTATAAAAGAAAAGTTTTTTTTTACTAGCCTCTAGTAAGAGTAACGATAGTGAAATTTTTGTGTCTTTGTATTTTTTAGTTGGCATAAGGTATTCTGTTTATGCTGATTAATTCTAAAGTTGATCAGTTTGATCTCATAGAAGTTTTTCACTGACTAATAGGATAAATTAAAAAAGTATTCATAGCGAATGACTCATCAACTCAGTGTCTTAGATCAATTGTCTATTAAAGAAAATTCATTAGTTAATTCGTCAAAGTTAGGACTCAATCCTTAGATATCTGTGAAACTAAGAAACTATCTTGCTGCTGCATCATTGCCCCAGGGGCATGACTCATCTTACGAATTTATGGGTCGTAGAGTAAGATTTGAGAGTCTTGATCCATATTAAACCTTATAATTAACATTGTCTGTTAATTTCAATTTTACTTTGCATTATTTTTTTCTATTTTAGAATTTTAGTTATTCGCTCCACATCACCTTTGATCCTATACTTATTTCATGTTATAATATATTTTCCTAATTAAGATTTTTATATAGGTAGATGTCTTAATCACTGGGTGTATTATAACAAGTCCTTGAGTTTACAAGGATCCAATACGTTAATATTTTTGACAAATTGCTATTGCACTTTTACCTACAGAATTTGTTGTCTAAACATATGTTTTGTGTGAGCAAGTAAAAATATATACAGAAAGGCAAAGCGTGTAAGTGGCTAAAAACGGCTTCAGCCTTCATCTTTCATCCTTGACCTGGGAAGCTTCTGATGCAGTTGGCGGGGAGTTGAAAGTGAGAAGGAAGAAGCCACCGTAGCAGAAAAGCAAGAATCAGCTGCGCCGCTGCCGCCTCCTCTCGTGTAGCCTTTTCATCAGTCTGCGGCTTCAGTGCCCATGGAGAGGGAGGAGATGTTCGAGAAGGTGGTGACGCCGAGCGACGTCGGGAAACTGAACCGGCTGGTGGTCCCCAAGCAGTACGCGGAGCGCTTCTTCCCGCTGGTGGCAGCGACGGACTGCGTGAAGGGGCTGCTGCTGAGCTTCGAGGACCCGACGGGGAAGTCGTGGCACTTCCGCTACTCCTACTGGAACAGCAGCCAGAGCTACGTGATGACCAAGGGCTGGAGCCGATTCGTCAAGGAGAAGCGCCTCGACGCCGGGGACACCGTCTGCTTCAGCCGCGGCGCCGGCCCGGACGCCCGCAACCATTTCTTCATCGACTGGAAGCGCCGAATTCTTCCCGTCCGTGGATATCCACCATGCGGGCAGGTTATTTTCTTCCGGCCGTCTCCGGTCACTGCGCCGCCTGAAGCCGAAGTGCAACCTGGCAGCGTCCCGACGGGTCGTGATTCAACGCCCGCGGTGGGAGGCCAGGCCGTGGCCAAGCGAGTGAGGTTGTTTGGGGTGAACCTCTTATGCCCTGAACCACAAGGCTGTGGCGGCGATCCACAGTCCTCCTCTCAGGCGCCGCCCGTGAGCAAGGAGCAGCGTTCCGATCGATCCTCGTCGTCCTTGACCTATAAGCTTCTTTCTTAATTGATTAAAAAAAAACGGTGCACCGACAATTAAACTTCTTCTTCCTCCTCCTTCAACAGCTATTATTATTATTATTATTATTATTATTATTATTATTATTATTATTATTATTATTATTATTCAAAACTTCATAAACATCCAGTATAATTGTTATAATCTACGTTTCAGTTCAACTCAAATTCTCTCTCTCTCTCTCCAGTTGATTTTAAATAAGTGGACTTGACGACATCTTGTGGCCCCGATTTTGGAGCAATAAAGGTCAGATCTCAATTCTTCTGCTTCTATTTTTATTTTTATTTTTATTATCTATTTATTTTAATCTTGGGATCCATATTTTGTCTGTCTCATTTATGCCGTTTATTTGAGCACGGATTACAAGATAATTTTATGTCAATCATAAAATATATTATTTATCAAAAAAAAAATTAAACAAACATATACACTAAAACATTAATCTTTATTCTGCTTATTTTATTATCAAATGAAGGCATTTACTTGAAATGAACGAATGTATTCTACCTCTTAAAAATTTAATAATTATTTTAAAGTTAGTGCCGTTAGAATTTATAGCTGTACAAAATCATATGAATAGTTCTTTCACGTAAACTTTCTGTATCCTTGTGTAGCCTTTGTACACTGACAGTGACCTTTCACTGACTGTATTTATTAGCATATGCTTCTTAATTTTAATGACAAATTTAATTAAATAATATTAAATAATTAGAATCTGATTAATTAGAATATATTTTATAAATTATTATTAAAAATATTTTAATAATATTATCTTTATATTAATTATATGTATATATTACAATTTAATTCTGATTCACTAAATAAATTTACTTTTTTTTTAATTGGGGTTAAAGGTAACATAGCCCACCTCAAACCATCCGTATCACCGGCCATTGATTTATGCCTTGGTTGGAATGGGAAAGACTTTGAGCACATGCATTTGGATGGACGGCTTTCCTGCACCAATTTAAAGGCTGTTAATTAAAGTATCAAAGCTTCAGCCTTCTTTCTTGCAGTTTCTACTGAGATCATAACTTCAAAATGGCACTTTCCCTGTGACCCCAACAAATAACTATTTATTTGTTCATGTTTAAAAATGTTTATATATATATATATATATATATATATATATACACACCTGGCGGACCGTAGCGGCACAGCGGCTGAAGTGATGATTTTTTAAAAAATGTTTGATTAGGTCAATAAATTTTTATCTTTAGATTTAAGGATTAAATTATAATATTAAATATAAAGAAAAATTTAGATGTGCATGGGATGGGATGTGTAAGATAAAAATGTATAAAATATAGAAATTATATATAGTAGCAAATGAAATTAATTTGCTAAATTTTATGCCTATAGATAATATGCAACAATCACATGTTGTGAGCCTTAATTTACTGTCCAAGAAATATGGTGTTATATATTTTCAATAGAACTAATTAAAGAAGAAATATGGTGTCATACGTATAATTTGTTTCATATTTGTTTATATATGCTAGCTATTGGTATAATTGACCACTAGTTAAAATTGATCAAGTTTAGTTGATCATGTTTGAGTTGACTTGAATTGAGTTTCATTAAGTTTTGATATTTGATCAATATACTTGTTAATAGGAGTAAAACAAAGAGAGATTATCGATGCAATTGACCTGATTTACCAAAGTTTATGTGAATGTGGATGTTTAAGTAAAAAGTTAAACATGTCAAGGTTAATCAGATACTTAATAGTAGAAAAGTTCAAGTGGATCACAATTGATCAGATACTTGACGGTCGAAAGTCCAAGAGGAAATTGGCAAGTAGAGAAGTCCAAGTATATAGCTCACAGTTAACCAATATTTGACAGTTAAAAGTCCAACAGGAAGTTGACAAATGTAAAGTCTAAGTGAGTCATATAGGACTAGACACTTGGCAATGATGAAAGTCTTGACAGGTCATGGAGGATCTGATATTAGGCGTGAGAAGAGAAGTTCAAGTATGTCAAGGAGAATCAGATGTTGACCGAATGTTAAGCATAAGAGAAGAATTCCTAGTAGGTCAAGATTGATCGAATGTTAGGTGGATAAAGTCTTAGTAAATAAGTCAATCGGATATTAAGCAAGGATGAGCCTCTAGTAAGTCAGGATTAACCTATACTAATCGTACAAGGAAGTTTCAAAGACATGAGGGTCCTTTAGCATAAGCAAATTTGGCGTAAATAATATTTTCAACATTATGAATAGTGCACCAATCAACTAATGTGCAATATCAATCAAGTGCTACAATATTTTTGCTATAATAACAATTGATTGATATATAATAATTATCAAGTAATGATACTATAGTAGTAAGCAAAATATTTAAAATTCGGCTAAACAACTCGAGTGATGGACATCAATTGATTGATTAACATTAATAATCAACTGTAATAACAGATTGTTGACACTATAGCTAACATAAAGTTTCTAAGTCAAGTTGGGAAACTGACTAATGTGAAAATATTCGATTAGTGAATAGTAATAGTCAATTGTTAGCACCACAATTGCAGCGAACAGAAAGCTAGGTCAACTGCAACACTATACTATTTGGGTATTAGTCGACTATTCATGGTCAAACCAAAGTTAATAAGAACCATTCTACATATGCAATGGTCGAATTCAGTAGAGTAAATATTGATAGATGATGATAAAGAGTCGATTGATAGATGGAAATTAACCTTGACCTAAAGACCATAACAGAAAATGTTCAAGGAGATTTTATTAGCCAGTTCTTGAGGGTTTAAAACACAACGAACTGAAGGAAAAGTTACTTTCATGTAAATTGTTTCATTTGTTAGGACTCGTGCGAATTAGAGAGTGGGGGTGCGAATAGGTTCGATTGCATCGATTGAATGCATAATGGAAACTTCAATCAAATTCAACAACACATGCACAACACCAAGATTTTACTTGGTTCATTATTTTCCAAGGTGACTACTCCAAGGCCTAGTCCTAGTTGTTGGTACAAGTTGTACTAATAATCAAGTTTTGATGTATGACAAATAGGTTAAAGTTAGATGTATTATTTGTTTAACCTTTTACCAAGTGTACAGGACTTGATGGGTCTAGAGGACCGAAACACCAGGCTGAAGTCTAGCTAGGTTAATAGCTGGCAGGAAGTTCAGATTAGTTCAGATCTGGCAAAAAAAAGTCTAGTTGGGTTGACAACTAGCTAAAGTCCAGATTGGTGAGATCTGGAAGGAAGTCCTGGTGGGTCAAGGGACTTGGCATCAAGGAAGTCTACAAATGGTAAGTGAGGTAAGTCACTGGAGGAGAGACATCTAATGAGGAAGAGTCTCGATGGGACTATAGGTGCAGTCCAGCTAGAGCCATTTGGAAAGTCTAACCTGAGACCATGACTAGATCCTGATTTTGGTAAAACAGGATCTAAGTTATAAATTTATCATATTCTTAATTTGCTAACTTTATTTTGCAGGACAATTTTTGTTTGCTTTGACTAACTCTTTGTTGCAGGAAAGAAGATGAAATAAAAGGGTGGTCCGGGTGCCCGGAAGGGATTAGGGCCCCTGAACTTCGGGAGCCAGGAGTTGGTCCGAGCGCCCGGGTAAGTTGCGACAAGGAGTGCCTGACCAGGCACCCGGAGTTTCTCCAGGCACCTGGACAAGGGAAATTTTAACTTCGTACTGAGTTGGAGCATAATGACTGGCCATCCCATGTTATGTCCAGGCGCATGAAGAGGGTCCGGGCGCTCGGAGGTGGATAAACTTTGAGGATAAAGTTTCGAAGAGGGCTTACCACGTCAACACAGTCCAGATGCCCAGAAGGAGGTCCAGATGCCCGGGAGGGGATCCATAAAAAGAGGCTTTAATCAGCAACTTCAAAATATCAATTTCTACAACTTTTGTACTTGTGTGTGTTACTCTGAAAAGGTCTCCGAGATATCTAAAAGCTTCACCGACAACTTGTGCTCAAGTTTTCAATGTTGTATTGTTGGCATAATTTAATTCTTGTAATTGTACATAAGTTTTTTTAATTACTTCATGATTATAGTGATTGCCCAATGAAAACACTCAGCGAGTACAAGCCTTGGAGTAAGAGTCGTCGAAGGATTCGAAACAAGTAAAATCACCTGTGTTAGTGTTCACTTTTTGTCTCTGTTCTTTTCCACTGTATTTATCTTAACTGTGATTTTTGAAAAAGTAACAAATGCTATTCACCCTCCTCTATCATCTTAATGATCCAACAAGTGGTATTAGAGCAAGGTTACGCTCTGAATTAGTGCAACCACCAATTGAGCAAAAGAGAGGGGGGGGGGGGGGGGGGTTCTTTTGTCTTCTTTCTTTTTAAATCTCATTCGGTTTTAAGATTTTTTTGACCTAGTTCAAATTGGTGCAATCATCTCTTTTGGACAAACTTTTCGCATTACAAAATACTCTGAATTGATACAATACTAATCGAGTTTCTTTTTTTACTTATTATCCTCCCACACTACTTACCCCAAGACCTAATCTTGGAATCTCTTTAAAATTACGTTGTGTAAGTGAAATGGAGCACAAAATGCTCAGGCGGAACATCAACCAATCACATCCATTTGAGATATACAAGAAGGATGAATTCAATTTATGGACGATGCAAATGGAAAGCTTCATCCTGATGAATGACTTTGATGGTGGCATGGCGCTAAAGCGATCTTCCCAGAACACGGAAACAAACCAAAAGGTAATAAAGTTAATTTTAGATTTATTATCTAGCAAAGTTACATACAGGATATGAAAGGTCAAAGATGCCTACGATTTTTTGACCCGCCTGACCAAACTTGGTTACCAGGATTCATAAACTCTAATACTTAAGCCTGGAGGTTTAGAGTTCGAATCCTGGGGGAGGCAAAAATCCACTGACCAGGGGTGGGAAGACCTAGTGAGTAACGGCACGGCCAAGGGTCATCGGTCGACGACATGAGAGGTCGCCAAATGGGCCGACGACATAAGGGCCGCCAATTGGGCCGCCACAAGGGCCGCCCAAGAGGCCAAAGGGCCGGGTCGTTACAGCTAAGACTTTCCGCCTAGGGTTACCACCCCTAGGACCTAGGGTTACCGCCCCTAGGGTTTTCCCTTTGCCTAACCGCAGTTAGGACTTTTCTTCACCTAGGGTTACCACCCCTTAGGACCTAGGGTTACCACCCCCTAGGACCTAGGGTTACCACCCACTAGGATTTTCCACCTGCCTAATCATAGCTAGGACTTTTGCCTAAGTAATCTTAGGACTTTCTTGCAATCTCATTCACACACATTCGATAACAAACCAAGTTAACTTGAACCCTTTGACATAATCAAAATACCAGTTCGATCGTCGGATGCTTCCCGCACCAACAATTTCACATTTATAAAATTTTGATTGATCAATTATATTAGAAAAATAGTTGGATATAAATATGTATAAAGTGTATTTTATATCCAAATTTGTATATATAAAAAAATTATAAGACTTAATAAGAATATAAAAATTTATATAACCCATGAATATAAATTTGTATAAATTTATTACATATGAATTTTATGTAAGAAATTTAATTAAGATATATATATATACATATATATTTTTAAAATAAATAGATAAATCTAAATTTAATAAATAAAAAATTATACATGACTTGGTGTGTGTGTATATATATATATGGGAATATAGTAAATCTGAATTTTCCATAGAAAAATCGACATGAAAAAATTAATATGTATAAAATTATATATATATATATATATATATATATATATATATATATATATATAAAGGGAGAGGTGTAGAAGAAGAGGTTTAGTAGCAAGGAGTTGAAGGCATGTTCTTCTCATCTTATAAATTTATTAATTGGTTCTTATAAACTATGGATATTAGATTCCTTGGTAGATGTGTTAAGCTCGGCTTTGTTAGTTACATTTATATTTCTCCTTCTTTCTTACCATGATAACATTAGATGCCATGTGCTAGATTCGGTTTTAGGTTTAAGATGTTATGCCCATAATCATGTTTAGGATTTATTTATAGTAGTATATGCTAGATTCGGTTCTTGGTTTAGGATGTATGAAATAAAATATGTCTAGATAACTTCATGATTAATATAGGTTTTGGATTATAAGGTTTAAAATTCTATGAAACCAATTATGTCTGACAACCTTAGATGTTATATGATAATTCAGATTGGGTTGAGGAAGTTATGAAATCAGACACGTTCTAAACTCATCTTGATGCATAAATTAGTTCATGTAGTTTGTGTGGACACAGATATTAAGGTTGCATGATTCTGTTTAGATATTAGGGATTGATGTGTTAATAGTATGGTTAGGTGTGAGATATGTTTATAAACTCTAGCACGCACTGGTTATATGTTTTCGGACGACGTTGATTTTTAATGCTTGGTATGACGGGGATTCGTTTACATTACAGAGTGTTATATGCATGCAAGTATGAGGCTTAGAAAACATTTAATGAGAAACACAACTTAATGGTAGACAATTTATGCTCATGTATGGGTTAAGTTCAACCTTGTTTTATTAGGTTCGTATGTTAGGGATTTTATTGTATAATAATGTCATATGTACCTATACTGTAGGTAATCTATGTTCATGTAAGGGATGATGAATATGGATAACCATGTTTTAGGTTCATGTTTACGTTTATGCTCAAGATCATATTTACGTTTATGTTCATGTCTATGCCCATGATCATGTTTAAGTGTATGTCGTGGGTGGGATTCCATACCGAGGTTCGAATCCCTAACAACTATGTGGTTGAGTGTGACTGTTCACCCTAGTCCGAGAGCTCACCAAATCCTAGGTGGTTTATGCCACGCAAGTATGTTTATGTAAATATTTATGATTATGTCCATGCTTATGAAGTGATCAAGTTTATGTTATGTACATGTTTATGTATTCATACTTATGTAGTGATCACATGTTTAGGTACATAATCATGTTTATCTATATGTTTATGTTTATATTTATGTCCATACTCATGAAGTTATCCTGTTTACATTTATGCACACGTTCATACTTAGATTCCATGTTAGTGTAGTGATTATGGTTATGCTTATGCACATGTTCAAGGGGAACTAGTGGGACCCTAGGGACCCACGCTCAAGCCACCTACCCAGTTAAGATTCGGGGACCTACGTCTAGAAAGTTTACCAGTTGAATTAGTTATGTATGTATGGGTAAGATATGTCTTGGGGATCCAAGCCCGAGAAGCTTACCATGAAATGAGTTATGTATGTATGGGGAGGATATGTTCCGGGGGTCTAAGCCCGGCAAGCTTCCCAAGTGTTGATCCAGAGAAATCTTACATCCCGGGGAGTTTACCAAGCTACGATCCGAGTACAATGTATCACTCCCGTTCCAAGGTTAGGGTGTGGGTACCGTTTATCCGGGGAGTTTCGAGCGTCAATCCGAGGATTCCCTCCCAAGTAGCTCACACTATAGGTAACACATGCTCTGGGTGAGCCCGGGGAGCTTATACCATATTATCAATTTAAAAATGTATGAGTAGGGGTATCCGTTCTAAAGCTCGAATTCCTACCAATTATGATTGGAGTAGGGGGATGGTAAGATATGTCTCGGGCAAGCCCAAGGAGCTTACCTATGAAATTAGTTAACTTCATGTATAGGACGGTGGTATGATTTGAGGACTCACGCCCGAGGAGTGCACCAACCCATGAAGGCTTATGTTCATGCTTATGTTCATATGTATGCTTATGTTATGTATATTTATGCTCATGTCTATGCTCTTATGCTCATGTTCATGTTTATGTCTATGACTAAGTATGTTCATGCTCATATCTATGCTTTTATGTTCATGAACAGGTGTATGTCCTTGCACGTAATATGTTTACATTCATGCTTTAGTATGCCTATGCGAGGAAAATGCTTTAATATGAATGAAGATAGCCTCAGGGCGTAGCACAGACTGTGGGCACATGACATCTCTGGCATAATGGTCACGGGTCGATTCTCAGGAACCGACGACCTGGAATTTACCCCATCATGTGCCTGACGCCTGTGTACCTACATGTACCTCCCTCCATATCCATGGGGCTAACTAGGGGGGTTGTTAATGTAACGGATCTACATTTAATACGAATGAAGATTTAGTTAGGCACGTTGCCCATTAGAACACATGGATATAGGAACTAATTAATGCATAATATAGTTTGAATATGCTGAGTCTTTCCACTCACAGATTTTAACTATTTTAGGTAATGAGACGAATGAGGTAGGAGGCATTGAGGTGTGAGCAAGCTTGGGGCAATGGTTGTACAACCCAAAAACCTTCCAATTTAGTTTCCACTTTAGTTAATGTTTTCTTTGAAGAATAAATTCTAGAACTGTATGATTAGTACCTAATGTTGCTAGTAGTTAATGGTTTTAAGAACTATTTATGTAACTTAGTTAAATTGAGAGTAAGTTATAGTTGTAAATGCAACTGTGATTCGGGACGTCTACATGCTAGATAAAAAAATAGTCAGGGACATTATAGTTTTATTACAAAAATGCCTGATACAGTGATAAAGAGGGGCTCACTAAGTGTGAGTCAAAGGATAGAGATAGCAGTCGACATGGAGGTCAAAGTCAAGGAGGTTAATGCCAGAGGACCAACGGGCTCACCATAAGGAAGGGGGGGGGATGATCAAACGTAAAGTTTCGACTGGGAAAGGCTGGTCTAAGCAAAATGCTCATACATTCAAGATCATGAGGCGCTCGTCATGGAGCAGAGGACCATTGGGACCATCGAAGCGTTGGTTCGGTTGGGTGATAACAAACTACTATACCCAACTACTACAAGGAAGAACTGCAGAGGACGACAGATTGGCGGAATCCCAGCCGATCAGTCACCTCACTCGGTCGAACAGAGGGACCATTGTCGTATCTCTCAATATCCTTTTGGGAGATAGTGTCGCTGACTCACGACATGGTCATCAGGCGGATCGTACGATGGAAGCTTCTACTGTCTTGTTAGGGATATGCATTCCCTATTAAGGTATGATATCAGAGACACTTTCCTAATAGGTCCTTTCATAGGATAAATTAGAGAACGTGCCCATAACCAATTGGAGAACGTGATCACGCCTTGAGGAGTGTGTACATCGCCCACTAGTGCACTATAAAAAGGGGAGTTCATACACCGACAGAGGTATGCATTATTCACTATTCATGTCGTGTCTACTGTTGCTCCATCTTTTTTCCTCTTTCTGGTGACTAATTTAAGCATCGAAGGGCCAACGCCAGGGACTCCTTCCCTAGCTCGGCACTGACATTCCTTATGTTGTAGAGCGGAGCGGAGTCTATATCTAGTCAACACAGCAACCACATCCCTAGCTTGCCATCTACATGATTTTCGGGCAAGATCATATTGGTGTCGTCTGTGGGAAGATAGCTTGCATCCAAAAATGTGAAGATGGAGGACGCTGGATGACTCACCACGATGACTTTGACAAAGGAGAAGCTGGATATGCTTATACAAGCCCGACCGTCTAAAATCCTGGAGCAATAACAACAACAGGCATTGGACTAGCGCCAAGTAAGGAGTCCGCGGCCTTAGTAGTGGGTCATCAAGACGGATATGGAGACCAAGTGGAGCATGCACCCGTTCGGGGGCAGAGTAAGAAGCTAATCGGCACATACGAAGACGCAAGTAATGTGTCAATCCCTTCCATCGAGCATTGTTCCACACTCCATCAGAGGAGCTAGGCTGAGCAGATAAGGAACGAGGATCCTCCTTGGACGACGTGCCCATTCAGGACACACGTAAAGGGAAAGCACCAAGGAATGATGATTCACCCAAGCGGATCAATCAATAGTTCTCTCAGGAGATCTTGGATGATCCTTTGTCAAAACACTACACCCCACTAACAATTGGGGAGTATAATGGAACGATCGATCTCGACGACCACTTGGCCAAGTTTGATAACGTAGTCATGCTTCATCAGTACACCGATGGGGTAAAGTGTTGAGGCTTCCTCACTACCTTGTCTGGATCAGCGTAACGCTGGTTCAGGAGATTGTCGAATGGATCAATTCATACCTTCAAAGACTTTTGAGAGACATTCTTGCACCACTTCGCTAGCAACCACCGTTACCAGAAGACGAGCATTAACCTGTTTTCCTTGAAGCAATGGCCCAGGAGGCATTAAGGGCCTACATCAAGCTCTTCAACTAGGTGGTCATGCATATTCCATCGGTCTCCTCGGAAATACTGGTGAACGCCTTTAGCCAAGGGCTCACAAAGGGGAGTTCTTCCACTCCCTCATTCGGAGGTCGCCAAAGGATTTCGACCACTTGCTCAGGAGAGCCATGGAATACATAAACGTGGAAGAGGCCCAAGAAGCAAGAAGAAAGAAGGCTCCCATCAAGCCCACATCAGCGCTCTAGCGGTGACCACCAAGTAGCCATCAACCACCCAAGGCACCCCGATCGGGAGGAACACAACAACACCAGGAGCCACGAACACAAGTCGTGTAGCATGTGTCAGTCAGTCATCCAAAGGCAGCGAAGGAAAAGTTATGAGGCGCCAATTTTTTACTCATTCCATCAGTCGACAAAGGATATCAACGTCGGTCACCATCACCTGATCGGCATCAGAGACATCGATTAGTGGGGTAGCGAGATGAAGAGAGAGCAGCATCTGAGCGGTGTCAGCATCAGCCTCAAAGGAGAAATAACACAAGTTTTGCCTGAGCTTCTACTGACCGGACTAGGACCTCGGCTTGGGAGGAGGAGAACCGAAAACGCCGCTCGGGGAAAAATTGGAATGATCGCCAAAAGGCCGACCGGAGATTATTCCAACTGAATGACGAAGTCACACACTCGGCGTCTTGAAATACATGTTGTTGGATGCAGTAAGGAGAAGGTCGAGGGGTCTGAGATCATTTTCGGCCCCCGAGACCTGGAGGGAGTAGAGATCTGTCACGACGATGCCTTGATTATCTGAGCGGTAATAGCTAATTATACTATTCACTGAACCTTTGTTGATACAGGAAGCTCGGTGAATATTATATTCAAGAAGGCATTCGACTAGCTGTAAATTGACTAAAGAGAATTGCAGCCAATGATGACCCCACTTTAAGGGTTCACAGGCAATGAAGTATTGTTGATCGACTAGGCTCGGCTGGCTATATCGCTCAGAGAGGAGCCGCCAAGAGGACAAGGACCACAAACTTCATTGTAGTGGACACGCGATTTGCCTACAATGTTATATTGGGTTGACCGACCCTTAACGAGTTCTGAGCAGTGGTGGCCACTTTATTCTAGAAGATCAAGTTTTCGATGGATGACGAGGTGGGCGAAGTTAAAGGCGATCAGCTGGCCACCCGGTGATGCTACATCGAGATGGTCATATCCAAAGAAAGAGTCGCGAGGAAGATCCTGCGCATGGAAGTAAACTCCATCGGGGAAGAGCCTCCTGCATTGGTCTATGAGGAAAAGAGCCGGTCGGAAGCCACCACCTTCATCGCCGCTAACTTGACAGAGGAGAAGAAGGCAGAGCTGTTCACCTGCCTCAAGCGAAATCACAATGTCTTCACCTGGTCGACCCACAAGCTCTCGAACATATTGCCAAGTGTAGCTCAATACGAGCTTCATGTCTGACCAGATGCTCAACTGGTAAAGCAGCAGAAGAGGAACTTTAGTGCACAGCAGAACTGGATCATTCAGGCAGAGATAGAAAAACTGTTGGAAGCTGGGCACATCCGTGAGGTTCAGTTTCCGAGCTGGCTCACCAACTTCATATGGTCTCCAAGATGAGAAACAAATTGTGAGTCTGCATTGACTTTTGTGATCTGAACAAGGATTTCCCGAAGGACTTCTATCCCCTACTCAGGATAGACCAGATGGTGGATTCTACAGTGGGTTGTGAGCTGATCTGCATGCTCGACGCATACCAAGGTTACCATCAAGTGTTGCTCAACCGAGAAGATCAAGAGAAGGTCAACTTCATCACAGCTGATGGGATGTACTGTACAACATCATGTCGTTCAGATTGAAGAATGTTGACGCCACCTACCACAGACATATTAATAAAATCCCTCTGAGCTGCTGACCTTTATGTAGGATCGGTGGCATCGATAGGGGTGAATATCGACTCGTCGATTTTCGCTTCGATTTTGTTCGTTCTTTCTATCAAAGTGTTAGTCGCAGCGAAATATAATAAAAATTTAAAGGAAAGAATACTGACGGGATTTACTTGGTTCCCAATAGGGGTGTCAAAAATGAACCCAACCCGATGACCCAACCCAAGTCGATCTGAAAAAAATCAGGTTCGGGTTGGGCATTTTGAGGTTCGGGTCGGGTTCAGGTTGGAGGGTTTTTCGGTTGAAAATTTTCAAGTTGGGTCAGATTGGGTTGGGGTTGACCCAAATATAGAGTTTATTCAATTTTTTGGGGTTAAATCGAACTTTATTTTAAAAATTAAGATAATTTTATGTATATTAATATCAATGTTAGTATATAATGATGGAGTATTGGGATAAAAGTGAAGAATTATAGGAAAAATAGCCAAAAAAAAATCATTATGAATTGGGTTTTCGGGAATTCAGGTCGGGCTTGGGTTGGTCGGGTTTGGGTTCTGGTTTAGGGGTTTCAAGTTGAATTCAGGTTCGGGTCGAGTTTGGGTTGAGTTAAAAAAAAATTCAACCCAACCCAACCCGACTCGACCCACCCGAATTGACACCCTTAGTTCCTAACCCCTCAGGGTCAGTACGTCCAAGGCCTATGCACTCAAGCGCGAGTCCACTAGTGGTCTCCTTTTTGGAAGCTTTCCGAAGGTGGAGAAATTCGTCTTACAATTTATCAAATACAAGCATAAAAGAATGATAAAGTAAATACATCTTGTAGTAAAAGAAATACAACCAAAAACTTTGCTGAGCCTATCCGAAAATCCTAAGCGTCGCTCACCCTTCCTAGAGCTTCCCCGGTAGCAAAGATTCACTTCGTAGCCTTCATTTTGAGCACACGGAATATGAGTAGTAGAAGAATTGATATATTGAACATAGAGCCTTTATCTCCTTTTATAGAGTTGGATCAGATTCTTATCTGGATCAACTCTTATCTAGATGAAGTCTCAGATCTAGATGAAGCATATCTAGATAAAGTCATATCTAGATGAAGGAATATCTAGATCAAGCCTTATCTGGATTAAGCCTTATCTCTATCCATATCATCTAGCTTATCTTCATCCTAATCCAAATCATAAAGATGATCTTTTGCCACATCATCTTCCATGTCAATATTTTTGACAACTCAGCAATCTAAACCGAACCCAGTTGGTCTACCTGAATCAGTTTGGATTCGATTGACCTGAGTCAAATTCAGTTCACCCATTTGCATTTGTCTATTCTCTATTTTGCTTCTAGCTTCAGGTTCCTGTAAAACAACCACACAAACACAAACAAGCAACCTAGCCTATATCTGTAAGTCTACCTAACCTACTAGGCTTACCTTTTGCTTGGAGGTCCTTCCTCCAAGCCTACCACCTAAGGGTCAATCTCTTAGGATCAAGTCATACTCTTATAAGTCTACCCGACCTACTGGACTTACATTTTACTTAGAGGTCCCTCCTCTAAGTCTACCACCTAAGAGTCAATCCCTTTGGATCAAGTCGCACTCCTGTAAATCTACCCGACCTATTAAGCTTCATACTTGGACTGTATCCAAGACTTTACCATTACCTAAGGTTACCTCCCCCTAGAATTTCCACTGCCTAGCTCCACTTACTAGGACTTCCACCACCTAGGGTTACCTCTCCCTAGGATTTTCACTGCCTAGCTTCACTCATTAGGACTTCCACCACCTAGGGTTACCTCCCCCTAGGATTTCCACTATCTAGCTTCACTCACTAGGACTTCCGCCACCTAGGGTTACCTCCCCTTAGGATTTCCATTGCCTAGCTTCACTCACCAGAACTTCTATCACCTAGGGTTATCTCCCCCTAGGATTTTCCCTTACCTAACTAAGTTAGGACTTTTCCTTGCTAGTCTCTTCCAAACATCAAGTCCTGTTTGGATCAACCCTTGGTCAAACTGACCAGACTTAGGTATGTTGTCAAACATTAAAACCCTGGAAGCTGATTGCATCAACACTTTGTGCAGACATCGAAGAAACTTACCGAACTTTAAGGTCATATGGAAAAAAGATAAACCCAAACAAGTACTTATTCGGAGCAAAGAGCGGCTGCTTCCTCGGATACATCATCATTGAACGGGGAATTGAGGTAAATCCAAGCAAGGTGAAGGCACTACAAAAGATGACCCTCCCTGCAACTTGAAGGAGGCCCAACGGCTAACCAAATGGATTACTGTGCTATCAAGATTCATCTTCTAATCGTTCGATCAGAGTCATCCTTTCTTCAAGCTACAACACCAAGTGACTAAGTTCTAGTGGGATGCAGAATGCGACAAGGCGCTGGAAGATCTCAAGAAGTACCTTACCTCCTTGCTTGTATTAGCCAAGCCCATCGCCGGTGATCACTATGGATTTACTTATCATCCATCCCGTATGCGGTTGGCTAGGCGCTGGTGCACTAAAATAACTCTGAGCAGCAACCTGTATATTTTTATAGTCATATATTTAAAAAATGCAAAGTCTCACTGCACCAATCTTGAAGACAAGGGCTTATTGTCGTCACTCGACTGTTGATGAAGACCAGGGTTTATAGTTGCCGCTTGACTATTTGATAAAGACAAGGGTTTATAGTTGTCGGTCGACTATTGATGAAGACTAGTGTTTATAGTTACCGCTCGACTGTTGCTGAAGACTAGGGTTTATAGTCGCTGCTTAACTATTGATAAAGACTCGAGTTTATAGTCGCTGCTAGATTTTTAACTTAGCTTATCGACGCCAGAGTCTAGAACACTTGGGATTTTTATTTATTGTCTTCCTGCATTCACAAGACACGCACTTATACAAGTACATCTGGATTTAACCACACACCTCTCACCCAACCCTATAGAACTGGAGATGGTTTGCACTCCAGGGCCGCTCGAGCCTTCTACCGTCTTTGTCCTGTAGGTAGTAGGCTCCTGATCAGAGCTTCTGAACGACTTTAAAAGGTCCTCCCCAGGAAGTCTCCATCTTGGTGACATCACCGACCGACTTTATTCTTTTCCGCACCAGGTCGCTGACTTGGAATGACATTGGGATCACCCTCCGATTGTAGTTTTGCGTCATTCACTGCCTGTACGTCATTAGCAAGATGGCGGCCTTATCCCAAGCTTCGTCCACCAAGTCGAGCTCCAGGAGTCTCCACTCGGCACTCCCCTCATCGTAGAGCTACACCCAATCAGACTCTACTCCAACCTCCACTAGAACCACCGCTTCTCCTCTGTACACCAGATGAAATGGTGTGACGTCGGTCGCCTCTCTTTGTGTGGTGTGATGGGCCCACAAGATACTGGGGACGTCATCGACCCAACTGCCTCCAACGTGGTCGAGCCAAGTCCATAACCCTCTAAGGATCTCCCAATTGGTCAATTCCGCCTAGACGTTGCTCTGGGGGCAAGCCACCGAGGTGAAAGCCTATATAATACCATAGCCTTCGTACCACTCCCTGAGCCTCCGTCCTGCAAACTTTCATCCGTTGTCCAAGACGAACCGACGAGGGATGCCAAATCAGCACAAGATACTCTTCCATGTAAACTTAATGACCGTGTATTCGGTTACTTGGCTAGCGGCTAAGCCTCCACCCACTTTAAAAAATAATCTACTGCGACAAGTAGAAATCTGCACTGGCCGGTCGCCATTGGAAATAGTTCAATAATATTCATGCCCCACTGGTAGAATGGACAAGACACCGTGGATGCCTTCATCTCCTCGGTCAGTAGGTGTGAGATGTTGTGATATTTTTAACACGACAGGTAGGTGTCCACTGTCTGAGTGACATTGTCTTGCAGCGCGGGCCAAAAATATCCCGCCAACAGGATCTTTCGAGTCAGCAATCGACCACTTGAATGACTTCTGTAGGAGCCTTGATGCACTTCTTGAAGGATGTATTCTACATCCTCCGATCCGATACACTTGGGCAGCGGCCTTGAAAAAACTCTTTTATATAGCTGGTCCCCGATCAAAGTGAACCACTCAACTCTCTTTTTCAACAGGTGAGCTTCTTCCTGATTGGTTAGAGTGCTACCCGATCAGAGAAACTCTATCAGTGGGGTCCTCCAGTCACTCAGAAAGGTTATTCCATCCATCTTGTCGATGTGCACCACTAGTGAGACCTGCTTGATCGACTGATCTATCACGATTGGCGACAATGAACTGACCAACTTAGCCAACTCATTTGTGGCCTGGTTATCTAATCGGGGAATCTTATGGATAACCACCTCTTGAAAACTGACTTTCAACTTCTCGAAAGCTTTGGCATACAGCTTGAGTCATGCGTTGCTTATCTCAAAGGTGCTCATTAGCTGCTGCGAGGCTAGCTGAGAATCCAAGTGGATGAGGACCTTTGCAACTCCGATATGTTGAGATGCCTGTAAGCCGACTATCAGGACCTCGTACTCGGCTTCATTATTTATAACATGATAATCTAGCCACACGGATAATTGCAACCTATCCTCCTGTGGAAAAGCAAGAGAATGTCGATCCCGCTACCTTACCGACTGGACGATCCGTCTACAATATTTTCCAAGTCGTGTTCGGCTCAACATTCTGGACCTCAGTGACAAAATCAGCTAAGGTCTGGGCCTTAATCGCCATTCGGGCTGATATTGTATATCAAACTCGCTTAGTTCAGTTGTCCAATATGATCCTGTCTAAAAATCATGGAGATGACAAGCTGAGGATATGGTTGCTTCATTGACTAGATGTAGACTCTACTCCGCTTTGCAATATAAGAAATGTCAGTGCAGAGCCAGAGAAAGGGTCCCCGGTATAGGCCATTCGACACTCAAGTCAGTCACCGGAAAGAGGAAAAAGATAGAGCAACAGTAGACACAGGCGTGAATAATGAATAATGTGTACCTCCACCGGTGTATGGACCCCCCCTTTATATAGTGCACTAGTGGGCGATGTGCACACTCCTCGAGGCATGAGCATGTTCTCTAATTAGTTGTGGGCACATTCTCTAATTTGTCATGGGCACATTCTCTAATTTTCCCTATGAAAGGACCTGTTAGGAAAGTGTCTCTGACACCATACCTTAATAGGGCATGCATTGTTGGTAACTCATGGTACTTTTGATGTGATCAATCAAGTTAAGTTAGGTCATATGTATTTGATCCTTGTGTCTAAGTGTGCAGGAGCTTAGGAATACAAGAAGTTGATCAAAAGACGCAGCTAGCGAGAAGGATGGCACGGGAAGAGAGTCAACCAGCTTGGTGCATCTAAGGGATGAGGTGCTGCGGAAGAGTACACTGGCGGACGAGAATGAAGTATGCGGCGTTCCGAGGGACGAGAAGCTGAGAAGGAAGGATTCTTGAGGAGAAGGTTGGAAAATGCGTTCAGGTGAGCCCTATTCCGATTGGCCGAAATCACCTAAACGAATGGAGCAACGGAAGAGCCAAAGGAGAAGACTTACAGCTCGATAATAGCCGTTGAAGGCTCCTTCAAGTGGATTGAAGGTGCTCTCGCACCCTTCTAGTGGAAGGCGCCTTCGACTGGGCAAAACTGCAATTGGTAAAGGATAAAGTTTTATCCTTTCGTGCCTTCTGGAGGCGCCATTCAGCTTGTTGGAGGCACTTTCCAACCCCAGATAAGATTTTCTAGGGGCTATAAAATGACCTCTGGACCTAGGAATTAATAATCAACTCTTGTATTTATTTCCTAGCAATTGTCTGAGCATTCAACGAGTGTAAGAGGCTTCTCCGCCTTCATCGAAGAAGACTTTTAGAACTTTTCATTTATCTTGGATTAACAACCACCTAGGTGGTAACCAAATAAATCTTGTGCCTCTTCTTTCATTTTTTAGTTGTTTAATTTAATTTTTATAATTATTCTATTGCTACTAATCCGAGTTGAAAGAATGAGAAAGATATTTCATTTTATAGTCAATTCACCTCCTAAGGTCGGCCCCGCTGCACCAACAATTGGTATCAAAGCCCAACCACCTCAGAAGGACTAACCACTGACTGAAGCACCAAAGCGATGGTCGGACCAACAATCTTCCCACCGAAGTTCGAGGGAGAATTTGCATCTTGGAAGAAACGCATGGAGGTATTTTTTAAAATTGATTTTGAAATTCTACTAATAATTAAATATGATTTTGTAGCTCCCAAAGACTCCCAAGGAAATTAAAAGGAAGAATACCAATGGACCAAGAAGGAGCAAGCAGACTTCGTAGTGAACGGATGAGCTGAGTTCCACCTACTTAGCGTACTTCCACCCCAGGAAGTAAATTAGATCGGAGATTACGAATCAGCAAATGAACTTTGGGAGAAGTTTTTGGAGCTGCATGAAGGAACTTCCAAAGCAAAGCTCGCAGATAAGACCTTCTCCGGAACCAACTGACAAACCTCTAGATGGAAGAAAGTGAAACAGTTGCACATCTACACTCAAGGATCAAAGAACTCATCATCGGACTCACAAATCTTAGAGAAAAGGTAACGAATTGAGATTCGTTAAGGTATGCTTTAAATGCATTCCATAGGATACCCATTGGACATCTAAAGTCGACTCATTTTAGATATCTAAAGACCTTGAAGTTAGTTCATTAGAAAATCTTTTTTTCTACTTTAGAACTTCACGAATCAAGATGTGTAGTCTTGCGAAACAAAGGAGAAAAGACAACCCATAACATAGCACTAAAATCCAATCAAAAGGGTGAACTGAATCAAGACTCCGAGAATTCAATTGACATAGATGAAGCAGTATTATTGGTAAGGAAGTTCGATAGATTTATTAAATCTAATAGATTTAAGTCACAGACAAAAAAGGACTTCAGAAGCAAAAGGAATGTATGATGCTACAACTGCCAAGGAGAAGGGCACATCAAGGATGACTACCCTGAACTAAAGAAGAGAGAGAAAGATAAGGGTAAAAGACTGACAAGATTAAAGCACAAGAATCTGAAGGAAACTTAGGATGAGTCATCGTCCTCTGAGTCCGAGAACGAGGCCTACACTAGACTAGCTTTAATAGAATATCACCATAGGAATATTGAAAGTTCCTCAGAGATGAGCATCGACGAAGGGGGAGGATCCTCTAAAGAAAGCAGCGATGAAGGGGAAGCATCAGAACACAAGGTAAGTGAGGTACGTACCTTACCTCCTGAAAATTTATTTCAATTTATTAAAGTACTTTCTAAGGATCTAGTAAATCTAAAAAAAAAAAAAGAGAAAATGCTAAGTTAAAATTAAACTTAGCAAAGTCATGTCCCCTAGAAATGTATAATTGCTTAAAAATAGAAAATAAAATTAAAGATTCGAATAGAAAAACTAGAAAATGACTATGCATGCTCAACTCAAAAAAGATTTCAAAATTTAAATTACAGACATCTAAGTTGGTATATCAGGAACCATAGGGGTCAAATTAAAAAAATTCTCAAAAATTATGCACCCTCTAAATTTTTAGTAAATCTAGTAGGAAGGAACCTATACTGAGTCCCAAGATCATGCTTAGATTAAATTGTTATAATCCATTCAGCATACTCAAGAAAATTAAATATTAGAGGCTTTGTCTAGAAGTGGTTGTTGTTCCAATACCCAAGAAGACCTAGTGCTTCACCGCGTCTGGAAGCCAATTACTGAAATGAATGTTAAATTATCTAAAATTGTTTTTAAACAGTTTGTCAAATTCTTAATGAATGTTTAGCTAAATTGTTTTCCCAAATTTGTGTAACACTATTGTATTTTGTTTCTTCCTATTTTTTTATATGATCAAAGGGGTTGATAAGTAAAAGTTCAGGGAGATTAAGGGGATTTAGGATTTTTTTTTATTTTGAATTTTGTAACTAATTTGTTTAAATTTATTGCAACCTTAAATTTATTACAACTTTATACTTATACATTCATCATGTTATTTTGCAATGTTTTTTTTAAAAACCCCTAACTTGAACTTGGGTAGATTCACATCAAAAAAGGAGATATTGTTGGTACCACATGGTAGTTTTGATGTGATCAACCAAGTTAAGTTAGGTCCTATGTATTTAATCCTTGTGTCTAAGTGTGCAGGAGCTTAGGAACACAAGAAGTCGAGCGGAAAATGCAGCTAGCGAGAAGGATGACACGGGAAGAGAATCTACGGGTTGGGTGCATCCGAGAGACGAGGTGCTGCGGAAGAGAACACCGGTGGACGAGAAGGATGCGCGGGGTGGTCTGAGGGATGAGAAGTCAAGGAGGAAGGCTGCTCGAGGAGAAAGTCGAAAAATGGGTTCGGGTGAGTCCTATTCCGATTGGCCGAAATCACCCAAGCGAGCAGAGTAGCTGAAGAGTCAAAAGAGAAGACTTGGAGCTTGGTAGTAGCTGTTGAAGGCACCTTCAAGTGGATTGAAGGCGCCCTCACACCCTTCTGGTGGAAGGCACCTTTAACCACTTGAAGGCGCCTTCAAGTGCTTGAAGGCGCCTTCGACTTGGCAAAACTACCATTGGTAAAGGATAAAGTTTTATCCTTTCATGCCTTGTTGGAGGCACCTTCCAGCTTGTTGGAGGCGCCTTCCAACCCCGGATAAGATTTTTCAAAGGCTATAAAATGACCCCTGAACCTAGGAATTAATAATTAACTCTTGTATTCATTTCATAGCAACTGTCTAAGCATTCAATGAGTGTAAGATGCTTCTCCGCCTTCATCAAAGGAGACTTTTAGAGTTTTTCATTTTTCTTGAATTAACAACCACCTAGGTTGTAACCAAGTAAATCTTGTGCCTCTTCTTTCATTTTTTAGTTGTTTAATTTAATTTTTATAATTATACTATTGCTACTAATCTGAGTTGAAAGAACGAGAAAGACATTTCATTTTATAGGTAATTCACCTTCTAAGGTTGGTCCCGCTGCGCCAACATGCATATCCCTGACAAGGGAGTAGAAGCTTCCGTCGTACGATCTGTCTGTTGATCATGCCGCATGTAACGACCCCACCCTCCTCCCTACTAGTCTGTGAGGGTGGGACGCTACTGGACTATTAACTTTACTTAACTAGTGTCGCTCACATATTGACAGTAATACTTAAAACTCTTTGAAAACTCGAAACATGCAATAAGTAACAACTGAAACATAATTAACTCATCTTGTCATTCTACTCAAGAATATGTTCACAACTAAAATATATCAATCAGTATATGCATGCAACAGTGATATAACTCAATTAGCGGAACTAATGTGCATAGCAAATAGAAGGAAGAATTCTAAAACATAAAATATTCAATAAGAAAATCCAGCAACATGAAAGAATAGTTCTAACATTCTGAATACAAAATCTTAATGAATTTTTAAACTAAATCCCAAGGCTTCCATAGTCCAGACATCACACATCCATCCACACCACCTTGTCGCCTTCCTTCACTATAACTTTTCCTTTCCTTTATCTGCAGTAAGAGGAAAATGCATCTATAAGCAAAATGCTTAGTAAGCGCTATCTAACTCACAAAACTCGAATATGCATGTGAATAGGAAGAAATCTAAAAACTGAATACTTAAAAGAAAATACTACACATGCTCATCTAACAATAATGGAATCAAATATACTGAAATGCTAAACATGTATAGCTGCTCATCTAATAGTAAATAATAGTAAGCAAAACTAAACAACATGCTAGCATAAAAGAAAACTAAACTTGCTGATTTTTAAACTTATGTGAAACTTATTTCACTTGTTCAAAAACTTATACTTTTATACTTCAAAATAATAATCTCTTGGGCTCAGGCTTAGTACCATTGCGCGCTCCCTAATAGAAACTGAGGTAGCGAGCCACTAGTCCTACGAGGGTAAAGACCTTGGTCTTACCAGGGTCGAGACCTCGGAAACGGTCACCTGGATTTATTTAACGACAACCTCGGAAGTCGGGTACTAGCCTTCTCAAGTAAAATACTTATACTTGTTAATACTTCTAATAAAATAATGCCTCATATAAAAATCTGCATACAAGCTTAACAAAAATCTGCATATAAGCTTAACAGAAATCTGCATACAAACTTAACAAAAATCTTCATACAAGCTTAACAGAAATCTGCATACAAACTTAACAAAAATCTGCATACAAGCTTAACAAAAATCTGTATACAAGCTTAACAGAAATCTGCATACAAACTTAACAAAAATCTGCATACAAGCTTAACAAAAATCTGCATAGAAGCTTAACAGAAATCTGCATACAAGTCATTCCTACTAAAGAGTTCCACGGAAAAAAAAAAAAAATCAAAGCTGCACATCTAATTATGCTACCAATGATCTAACTGGATCTTTCCACAACTAAACTTATTCATACCCATTGCAACACAATCTGAAATCATAACCATCCTCCTGTTCAGTACCACGGTAAGGGAAAACAAAAGGGACCGAATTGCTACACATAAACATTCTTTGTAGTGACCACAAAACCGAAACCTACATGCTCAAACAAACTAAACCCTTTCATGTTCATGGCCTAGTAGCAACAAAATCCAAAACCTGTAAAACTCCATATTTAACTATTCATGCTCATTAAAATCTCAACAGAAAGATCTACATAGGCTGTTCGTGTCCCTTTTTGCAGCACAAATCAACTTGCTGAAATTTTACAAAACAAACCTATGTAAACTTGTTCAAAGCTCATACTTTTACAGAACAACATAAACCAAATCCTATTGAAGCTATCTGCAGTACCACGGCAAGGAAGCAAAAGAAACCAACATGCAACTAGTAAGGAAAATTGCTACTGGAAACCTAAAACCATAATTGTTCTTCATGCTCAGTGCCACGACAACAAGAAAAATCAAAGATTGCTAGATTTCATATGAACCGATCATGCTCATCAAGGTCACAAACAGCAAATCTAATTCAAAAACTGAAATACTAAATTCAAAGCCTGAAGAAACAACCACATGCTAAACAAACAAATCTATTTCCTTTCTTTGAAATTCATGGCAACAAGCTACAAAACACCAATCTTTACAGCATGCTTCGAAATCAAAAAGAAACAAGGTCTGAAACTACTCCTACTGCAGGAGAGAAAGCAACTTACCTTGGTTCTTGGACTCACAACCGAGAAGAAACTTCTAGGGTTTCGGAGAAGCTTGAGATTCCAACCTTTCTTTCGTGCCTACGGATTCTCTCGACGAGAAGGTCTCTATTTCGTGAAGAGCTCACGGGATTTGCCCTTCACCAGCCGCCGGAGATGAAGCCCTAGCTTTGGCTTTATCTTCCGCCCGAAAAACACCGTCGCACGCGAGAGAAAGGAGAGGAAAGGGGTTTAGGTCACGGCCAAAATAAACCCTAAGTTCTCTCTTTATCTCCCTTTATAACTAGAGTATCCTATTATCTACTATTGCTTAAATTAATTTCGCTATCTATTTTATCAGCACGGCCCTGCTGGGTTCCTGGTCAGCCGAAATAACTTAAGGCTTTGCTTAACCGGAGGTCACCGGTTCGAACCTTGGCTCAACCTCTTTATTTTTGCAACTTGTTTCTTTTGGTAAAAATACCAAACAAACTCCGAAAATTACATAAAAATACTCTAAAAATTTCTAAAATTCCCTAGAATATTTCTAAAGTATTTCTAAATATTTTCAAGAACTATTAGGACTCGAAATGAGGAAATTTGGATTGTTACACCGCATGTCAACTGCACTATCTCCCAAAAGGATATTGAGAGATACAACAATGATCCCGTCGTTCAGCCGAGTGGGTGACTGATAGGTTGGGACTCCGCCGATCAGTCGACCTCTGCAGTTCTTCCTTGTGATGGCTCGGTATAGTAGATTGTTATCACCCGCCAGACCAACGCTTTGGTTGTCCCAACAGTCCTCTACTCCATGACGAGCGCCTTATGATCTTGGATGTACGAGTGTTCTGCTTGGACCAGCCCTTTGCCAGTTGAAAGCTTTATGCTATCGGCCACTGCAATAGAGATTCGCTTAGCCCCCTTTTGGTGAGCACGTTGATCCTCTATCGTTGACCTCCTTGACTTTGACCTCCACGTCGGTTGATATCTCCATCCTTTGACCCACACTTAGTGGGTTCCTCTTTGTCACCGCATCAATGTCCTATGAATGATACATTAGAAAATAATTTGGGCAATAAATTTGATAATATTTCACATGATAAATTAGAGTTGAAAATTTTAAATAATTTTGATCATTCGAAACCAGACTAAACGTAATAAAAATTCAAACTCAAGTAATTCAGAAAATTTAAATTTAAATAAATTAATTAATAAAGATCTTAAATATGACAAAATCAATATAGACAAAATTAATAAAATTCTTAATAATGTATTTGATAATCTAGGTAATATCAAGCTCAGGAATTTTATCCAAGACAAAGATAATTTAACAAATTTAAAATTAAAAAATTAATAATATAGATAAAACTAATCTAATAAATTCAACTAATAATATAAACTTAAAAAATAAAAGATATGTAAGGATAAAATTAAAAATTTTGATAAAATCAAAACTAAATCTGACAAATTCAAAACTAAATATTAAAGATAACATCTTAAACAAATATAATCAAGTAAATTAAAAATTAACAATTAATAAAAAATTAAACATTAAAGATAAATCTTTAAATAAAGATAATTCAAATAATTTAACTAATTCAAAATTAAAAATTAATAATAACTTAGTAAATATACTCTTTTAAACAAAGATAATTCAATAAAGTTCAAATTAAAAGAAAATACTTCTTTAAACAGGACAATTTAACGAACTTAATTTAAAATTAAAAACTTAAGTTTAACTTAAAATACAATTAATTATATATTAATTAAACTCTAACTACAACTTAAACCCAAGTTCAATAATTCAGGAAGAGACACCAAATTAATTAGTACATTCAAAATAATAGTTTACCCGGTTGGTAATTAGGACTAGTTTAATTAGAGACAAAGTTTAACTTGACAAACAATATTAGAGAAGTTTTGGATGATAGTATGTTAGGTAAGTTCTATCTATGCATGTCTAGGAAGATATGACTTCAGTTTGATGCATTTGTCTTAGTGGAACTAACTGAAGCTACCCCTTACTAATTCTAACAGGTTAGACCAAAGATTTATACTAAGTTCTATGGTAAGGACTATTTAAAAAATTTCAAAGCACGTGGTTACTATAATGATATTCAAGTGACTCATCGCAACCTAGAAATTTATTCAAATAATGCTTGCTTGTTGGACCCAAAGCTAAACTTAAATCCAACACAAGTTAAACTAAACTCTAAAATTCAAACATAACCTATCTCACAAAATTATACAATTCCCTAATTAAAAATATAGATAAGGTGAGATAAAAAAAGATTGGGTAAATTAAAATTAAATAAAATTTAAATTAAATTAGTTAAATTAAATTAAATTAAATTAAAATTAAGTTAAATTAAAATAAAATTAAATAAAGTTAAATTAAAAATAAAATTTATTTCAAATTAAATACAAATAAATTAAAATTAAATTAAACTAAATTAAAATTAAATTAAAATAATTTAAAACTTAATTAAATGAAAATCAGATTAAAATTAAATTAAATTATAATGAAATTAAATTGAAATTAAAATTAAGTTAATTTAAAATTAAATTAAAAAAAATAAAAATACAAATAAAAATAAATCAAAATTAAAATTAAATAAAATTTAAATTTAAATTAAATAAAAATTTAATTAAAATTAAATTAAATTAAATTTAAATTACATTAAATTAAATTAAATTAAATTAAGTTAAATAAAAATAAAAATTAAATTAAATTAAAACTAAATTAGAAGTTAAAATTAAAATAGAATTAAATGTAAAGTTAATTAATGTACTACATTAATTTTTTAAAAAATTTATATAAAATTATTTTAAAAATCCTTTTAAAAATTATTTTATAAATCCTTAAAAAAATAAAAAAACTATTTTAAATATTTTAAAAATAAAAAAAAAACTATTTTGAAAATATTTTAAAAATTAAAAATTTGTTGAACAATCTTTTAAATATTATTTGAAACTTAGACATTTAACAAAAACTTAAAAATTTAGTTAAAACTTATACTAAAACATTAGTTAGATCTATATATAAAATTATTTTAATTATTTTAAAAATACTTTAAAAAATTATTTTAATATTATTGGATTTTTAAGAAATTTTTAGAAATTTTGAGATTTAAATGGAGTTTTTATGACATAGTTAAGGGGATGAAACGATTGGGCTAGAAGAAAACCTATCTGAAATATCCCTTTAGTGGGAGTTGATTATTTTCATTACACCTAAAGTTAGAATTAATTGAGCTAAGTATAAAACTAGACCTAGGTTTAGCCGATTCATTCCCTTCTCCCATCTCCGCCCGATCTTCCTTCTCTCCCGAGACCTCTCGCGATTTCCCCTCACCTAATTGTCGATTGCCTATGTCACCGTCTGTGCCGGTCATCATCGGTACAACCCTCCATAGCCACTGTCATCGTCTTCTTGCCGTGATACCCACAACTTCATGTGTTGACACCGCACTAGCCGCTTGTCTTGAGTCATTGATTCCCTCTTTTGATCTATCTATCTCTCGATCTCGTGGCGCTGCCTGATCATCGTCAGCCTCGTCACACAGCCCCTATCGGCCAACGCCACCGACGCCACTTACCTCTACAACCGATCACTATCAACCTGCCTTGTGCCCTAGTTGCTACCATCAAAGAGCTTCCGTTCCCATCTGAGGCCATCATCCATTCCATCATCGGCAGCTCCTACCCATCTCGTTCATCCATGGTACATTGCATTCAAAATGTTTTCCCTGTTGTAAGTTTCCTAGATTGATTAGGACTGAAGAGTGTCATCCACAGCAGATGGCCGTCAGAATCACATTGGGAGTAGATCGCTGACCTCTGATGCTCATTGCCATTGTCGTTGGGTGCGGTCACTCGGGATTCATTGTAGGGGAGGGAGCGACCGAAGAGGGTAAGCCTTGATTTTGATTTCCAAGGTTTATGTAAACCTAATTGCTTCCATAAGTGGAATAAGATTTGGATTAATCTTTAGATGTGGTTGAATGATGGTTAGGTTTGGGTATCAATGGATTTAAGCCCCCGCTGAGATATTGGCGGCCAATCCTTATTCACACATCAGTGTAAGTCTCCATTAGTGTTTTTTCCCTTTGATTTCCACTGTAGATGATCTGTTTTGTCAAGATTTTCTATGGGCTAGTGATTCATGTTTTTCTTTGATTAAATTGTAATATGTGAAGGAAGAATTTGATATTGGATTAGGTTGGATTATGTGAGTTGGATTCATGATGTGTTGATTATTAGGTGGGTTGATTTTTATTCGTAGGATAATCATTTATGGTGATAAGAAATAATAGAATTTGATTACTGATACTGGTTATAAAGAATGGATCTATTTTTCTAGTAAAGAGGGAAAGAGGACTAGACGAACAACGATGTTCGTATAGGCACGGCGGGCAAGGACTGACCGAGCGAAAAAGGCCGACCGAGTGTCTAAGTTCGGCCGGCCGAGATAGGCCGAGCAAGAACAGCGGGTCGGGCAGAAGAAGCATATGGCCCCATAGCAGATAAGGCACAGTGTGATTGACAGGGGAAGACCGACCCAGTGGAAAAGGCTGACCGAGTATCTAAGTTCGGCCGACCGAGACAGGCTGAACAAGAACAGTCGGTCGAGCAGAAGAAGCATATGGCCCCATATCAGATAAGGCACAGTGTGATCGATAGGGGAAGACCGACCGAGCGGAAAAGGTCGACGGAGTATCTAAGTTCAGCCAGCCGAGATAGGCTGAGCAAGAACAGCCGGTCGAGCAGAAGAAGCATATGGCCCCATAGCAGACAAGGCACAGTGTGCTCGACAGGGGAAGACCGACCGAGCGAAAAAGGCTGACCGAGTGTCTTCGGTCGGCTGAGATAGGCCGAGCAAGAACAGTCGATCGAGTAGAAGAGGCATATGACCCCATAGCAGACAAGGCACAGTGTGCTTAACAGGTGAAGACCGACCGAGCGAAAGAGGTCGACCGAGTCTCACACCGTTTGACTTCTCACAAACTCTGGCATATATAAATCATACGGAAATACTTTGTGATTATATGAGGGCTTAACTAATTTGGCGGGAAATGTCTTCTAGAAGCTTGTACAGGTTTGTTAAATGACAAAGAAGGTACATCTGGGGTACAATAAAGGTTCCTTAAACTATTTTCATAAGTGGTGCTTACGTCATCTCATAACCAACTTCAACACACCAGGGTCCACCTCATGACTATGGAGGTCAAGTAAGGTGGTATAAAAAGGGGAATCCTTTCCACTGGCAAGGCAAGTAATCATTCTTACACAACTCAAACCCTAATTTTCATCTTCTTCCACATCATTTCCTTCTTTCGCCGGAAACTAACTTGAGCGTCGGAGGGCCTAGCCAGGGATTTCCACCCCGGTCTTAGGTCACTAACGCTTTGTCGGTTAGTCTCATTGTGTGCAGGATTACGGGATCACTTCATTCATCGGATCGCTGAACTTCTGATGATCTTTGGAGTCATCTCACCGGCGTTCTCTTTTGTGAGGTATTATTCATAAGATCCACTTTGGTTTTCTCGGATTGGTGATCTTGTCTTCAAGCGCAAGTGAGGTCCACTATGGTTTTCTCGGATCCTCTCTTGTTCATCGGTATCAGAATATGCCATCACCCATCGTCGTCATTACCCATCGCCACCCAGTGCTTCATCTCGCAAGCTCTCAGACAGGATCAATTACTAAAGGGGAAGGAGAATTGAGAAGTTTTGTATCATTAGATGAAATTAAACATGTATTTCTAATCAGATTGGGATTAGGATTAACTATTTAGCTTGTGATAAAACTTAGTAGTACTATGTATTCTGTGTTGCAGGATACTAGTCGGAGACACATTTTCGACATAGAGATAGTTTAGGACGATCTACATTAAAGGCGAGTACTTCTTACTTTGATTCTTTAGTATTTTAACCTTAGTGAATGAGCTTTATATTCGGATAGATGCTGTATTTATCTTGACTCCACTCATATTTTTCTTGTACTTGGTACTTATCCACTTGATCTTTGAGCTGATCGGTTCCATATCTATACAATTTCTCATTGTCATCTATGATACTTAACAGATATTAGATACTATGCTTATTTGCTTTGATTGTTGTTTATTCACATACCCTATTGAGCATGCTGGATTACTATAGCATACCCAATTTCTGTTTATATATATATGATGACTGTTGCATCTTGCATATCATATCATTGCATACATACTAATGACCATTGTCTCCCTTGTGTTGTGAGAGAGTCGTCAGTCAGGATCGCACACTCAAAAACTCATGGGTAGTGGTAGCTGGAATATGCAACTTGTCTAGTAATGACCATTGTCTCCCTTGTGGTGTGAGAGAGTCGTCAGCCAGGGTCACACACTCGGAAACTCATGGATAGTGATGACTCGAGATGTGAGCAGCAGGGACCCCGTTACGTAGATAGTTCGCTATTATACGGCTATCCACTCGGTCACTCGAGAGTAGTGGTGGCTGGAGTATAGTATAGTTGTCATTGATATGGCCTCTCGACCATACAGAGGTCGTGGTGTAGAGAGGTGGATGGGGTGACCATCCGTGCATACACCTTTATTATTACGTTTGCTTATGTTGTTGTTCTTATTGTATCCATAGGGTTGTGATATGCTTACATATGTTAAGTTATATACTTGATGCATGTCTTCGACATTAGCTTGCTTATCGGTAGTATGTATATACCTCACATATTACCTTTGTAGTTATGAGCAGTATTATTAGATCCTCACTACACCTGACTTACTATTACTTGCTTAGTATATGGATTCAGGTATGGATATTCATTATGATATCTCTGTAGTTCATGAAACTTTTCCCTATGAGATTATATACCTTTGTATCTCTAGTTCTTTATTATGTTCATGCACTATCTGTCAATTCCTCGCTGAGTCCCATCACTCACCACCCCATAAACTGGTTTTCTTTCACCAGGTAGCAAATAAAGGATTTATGGAGTTGCCTGGAGATCTTGTCCATCAGTCCCATATCACATTGAATGACTTCTTCTGTTATTGCTTTCGCTTGCATTATTGGCTTTGGACTTGTTCATGTATATGTACCTTTTATATGGAGTTTAGCTTTGTGGTTTCCTATAATTATGTTGATGTGGTTATGTCAAGCCGGCTGGCTCGTAGTTAGTTGTTTTGTGATTTTTCATTGGTTATTTTGTGACTTCTGCTGTGTTTTGTTACAACCGTGTGGGATGCTTATTATACAACTGCGTGGTTATTCTCTTTTTTTTCAGTCGTATGGGTTGTGTATACAACTACGTGGTTGTGTTTTATATATAGTTGTGTGGGTTGTTGATGGCTTGTGAGTAGCTTTGTGGAAATGTATACATGATCCATTTGTCACTGCTACAGGCGAGGTGCTGCCCGATTTTCATCGGACAACCTTACCTTCAAGGTGTGACATCTTTGCTGCTAACCTGGCCATCTAGATAAATTTTGGGTGCTCGAACATTTGGGTGCTTAGACATGCTCCAAGCACTTAGACTCCTCTTTTTCAACCATCAACTTTCTACAACACAAGGTTAACACAAGAACAAAATAATATATAAAGCAGAATAATTTTGACAGACTCCAGACTATCCAGTCCTAACTTTGAATTTCACTAAAACTCTAAGTCAGACCGACTCCTACTATTTCCTCTACGGGGAAAGCGTCCTCACCTACTCCTCTCAAGAGAGATTACCTTTTACCAAACTAATCTTCCAGTCCATCTGAACTTTTGCTCAATATCTGAGACTTCAGGACTTTCACCTAGTATCCTCAACCTTAGGATTTCCTGCCTAGTGTCCACGACCTCTAAAATTTTCACTTAGTGTCCTCGACTCTAGAATTTTTACTCTACATCCACAACTTACCAAGACTTCGTCCAATCCCACAGACCAAGACTTCATTACCTAGTCGTAACTAAGACTTTCAACCTACTTAATGTCCACTAAGACTTTTTTTTACTTAACCTCAACTAGGACTTTTCTCTTGCCTAAGATCACTTAGGAATTTCATGCACACTTAGTTAGACTTGTTAGAACAATAACTGTCATTCTCGGAGGGTATACTTGTCCGCCAAACCGGATGGTTCCCCCTAGTGATAATATAGGAAATACGATATCAAACCAATTTAAGCTGACATAAAACACCAATGAAATATAATAACACCAAGTCACAAAGAGTAATAATGATAATGCGTGTATGTATGTATGCACATGTGAACATATTTAACCAAAAGCATAACCAACGACATAAACATTTAATACAAAGAGGAAACCCAAACTATAAGCAGCGAAAAGTAAAGTAACAAGTCATATAGAAATCCAAACTTGAGTGGGACTTGTGTTACGTACCGCAAGTGTACGGTTACGTCATCAGTAATAAAAGAATATCAAATTCATAGGGACTAGTTATAATCATTAAAGATGTCTCCAAAGCGAATTAGCTAAACAAATGATTAAAAGGTCATACAACTAAAGATTAGAAGTAAGGGTTAAATGCAGAAACTCAGTTTGTAAAGGTTCTAGGAGTTTTGGTTTCTTTGTGATACTCATCAACATAATATAATCTACCAATTCTTGTCCACAATTGTAATGTATTTGTAAGAAGTTACCGATTATTTCCTGCAGAAAACATCGATCAAGGACTAACATCTAAACCTTAAGCAATCAAAGAGTTATGATCCCTATGAAGTCCGTTAGCGGGGCAGCCCTATCACGATGCCCCTCGATCATACGACATAGAAACACATCACTAATCAATTCACATCGAGATATAGAATTCAAAATATCAATCTGTCCTGCTTCTTTGTAGGCTCTTGCTTCACCCCTCAAGGTGATCCCCTAAATGTCCATTAGCGGGGCAGCCCTGTTACGACACCCCTCGGTCATACAATTTAGAGAATTCCTCAACAAGATTCCACAAGAAATACAAACAACCAATCAAGAATGGTAATTATGCACAAAACATAATGATCCACACAAGATTGATTGATACAAAACATAATAACATCCTTGAATCAAGAAAATGGAAAATCATTGAATCTTACATCAATTTACATCACAATTACTCCCTTCATCTTAGAACAGAGAAATCTACTCTATAGAGTACAAGAAAAGAACCAAAGACGAAAAGATCCTAATCATTCCGATCCAAATCAAGATGATAGAATAAGAACGCTTATCTCAATACGACGAGTGATCTTCGGAACCAATCCAATGCTCTCATAGTCGAATCTTGGACGGAAAACACCTCTCGAATGATAGGAACCGTGCCCAAGAATTGATCTCCCCAAAGGGAGAGCCTCCCCCTTTCAAAGAGGAAGAAGCCATATATATAGAAGAGGGCATTTGGGTGCCAGACGACCCAGGGCACGGCCGTGTGAATCTCACACGGCCTACCAGTCCCCTTCTCGGCTATGGTCATACGGTCGTGTGATGCTCACACGGCCGTGCCAAGCTTCATCCCTGGCTGGAATGCACGACCATGCAGATCACATGACCCGACCAGCCTTTGTCTCTTGAAGTGTCACAAGACCGTGTGGCATACACAGTCATGTCATGCTTTGTCTCTAGAAAGGCTACACGGCCACGTAACCATACACAGTCGTGTTCTGACTGGCTTCAAAAGTGACTTTACCGTGTGGCATCACACGGCATGTCCTTCTCCTTTGCTGCTGAGGCTACACGGGCCCTCTTACCCTCACACGGCCAAAGTCACTCCCCTTTGTATGGTCGTGTGGTAGTCACACCTAGTGTCATCTTTCCTTCGTCTAGTCGTAGAATCAGCCACGAACATTAATTCTTCTCCAAATTCGACTCCTGAACTCAGAAAATGTACAAGAGTAGATCTCCGAATAAAGAAAAGTATTTATGCCAAAAGTGAAGTAAGGAGCATGAAAGTGCATAGATAAAGCATGTATAAAATATAAGAATGTGCATCAAAACATGCTAAACAAGTGTATAAAATCTACGCACATCAACTGGCAGTCAGGACCTTTGACTGACACACATTCTCTATTTAATAACCTGGAGGATCAAAGAAAAACAATAGGTAGTGAGTATAAAAATACTAAGTGAATAGAAGAAAATAGTGCATAGATGATATACTGACAGAAGATCAAAGGATGTAATCTCAAGTAAAATACTTACTCACCAACATAGGTGTCCCAACATAATCACCAACTAACCAAAAGTATAATCAATAACATAGCACTTCACTAACCTGCTCAACTAAGAGTAACCAACAAATCGTGAGTACATACAGTACATCCAAACCTGCATGAACAAATACATTACTGACATATAACAAGTTTATAACACACACTGACTGCAGGAGAACGCTCTACCACATATGGTCCCATGGGTAGTCAGGGTAAATGACTAGTCACTATCTATGGGAGAGCGGTCTACCAAGGATGGTCCTGTGAGCAAACAGGGTCAATAATTAGTCATTATCTGCAAGAGAATACTCTACCGTGGATGGTCCCGTGGGCAGACAGGGTATATACCAATGGTCACTAACGACTCTTTCTCAACCATACATGGGAGACAAGATATACTAACGGTCACTGACGACCCTCTCAACCATGAATAGGAGACAATGGTCGACAGGATATACTAACGATCGTTGAAGACTCTCTCAACCACGAAGGGGAGGCAATGGTCAACAGGATATACTAACAGTCGCTAATGACTCTCTCAACCATGAATGGGAGACAATAGCCGACAGGATATACTAATAGTTGCTGACGACTCTCTCAACCACGAAGGGGAGACAATAGTTGACAGGATATACTAACGGTCGCTAACAACTCTCTCAACCATGAATGGGAGACAATGGTCGACAGGATATACTAACAGTCACTAACGACTCTCTCAACCATGAATGGGAGACAATGATCGACAAGATATAACAACCAAGGATCTGGTGGGATACTCAAAATACTATACTATGATATAATCTTACTAATGTATAGACATAAGCCTATATAACAAGTAAGGGTCTACTAGGATACTCAGTACCCTATACTACGATATAATCCTACTAATATATATGCAGAACATAGACAATCATGTCTCCGAGTTACTAGTCACCTAGTATTAATATCTCAACTAATTCCATCGTATCATCACCTATAGTACAGTATGATCATCCTAACAATAAACACAAAGTCAAATCAGCTATTAAGGGGTCTAGCAGAATATTCAATGTCTTACACTAGGGTCTGGTAATATCATGCATATATATAAATATAATCATGGATAATATACAAGACTACATAGCTATCAACAATGGGTCAACCTATAAGGACAACAATAATGTATCAAATTTAAGAGTAATATAGCGCATAGTTATGGTAAGCAAGTATTTACGACCTAATCAAAATATGGAAGTAAACAATCATGCACTATAATCAAAGCTCATAAAAGACAAGCAAAATCTACCCACCTTTATCGTAGACCATCCTTTCTTCAAGTCACAGGTCTGCATCGAACACGAATCCTACATGTATCGAAAACGAAGCCCAATCATCTTCAAATCCAAGAGCATGTCTCTAGCTCGAATCTCTACATATAAGATATACCAAGAAGTAACCCATTAATCAACCTATTTATTGATTAATTGTCTACTAATTAATTAATCAATCCTTACTGATCAATTAATCTTATTATTAAACTTAACATAGCTAAATCAACTAACTATTCATTAGTTTCTTATATTTAATTAATCAAATATTAATCGATTAACTAATCCTAATTACTAAATTAACATAGTGTAATTAAAGTGTTGTTACCTCTACACCATCACTAATACAAGGGCGACGGTCGGTCGAAACTGGCATGGGAAGTGAACCAAGAGGTCGACGGCAGCTATGGCAGAGGAGGTGGCGATGACTAAGGCAGCATTGTTCTGCCTGCGATGGTGGATCGTGACCTTCTAGGACATGGTGGCGTCAGTGTTGGTTCAGAATCTATGAGCAGCACCCCGACAATACACACAAAAACAATAAAGAAGATAAAAATAAAACAAAAAGAAACGTAGTAGCTTGGGAAAAATTAATCTTGCCGTGCTGCTATTTCCATTCACATTTGTGTTATATATATACACCACAAGTGATAAGATCTTACATCACTTAAACCATAGAAATAATGCCACGTAAGCTATAAAATAGGAAAGGCTAAGTTATCAAAAATATTAAACGAAACGTTATAACTAAAACTTATCATGTCCGATTTATTTGAATTTATCCGGATTATTTGCTCACATTACTCCCCCTAATCCGGACATGATTGTAGATCACGGATGCCGAGTAGTTGTCGCATGGCAGCTAACTTCACTCCTGGCAATGCTTTAGTTAACGCATCGGCTCGCTGTTCTCCGGTATTAACGAACTCCACCACAATCTGTCCCTTCTCAATGCATTCTCTGATAAAATGAAACCTTGTATCTATATGCTTGCTTCGACCATGGAATACCGGATTCTTCATGAGAGCTATGGCGGATTTGTTGTCAACAAACAAAGTTACCGGTTTTGGCTTTACACCTGTCAATTCACTGGCAAGGCTCCTCAACCACAAAGCATGGCAGGCTGCAGTTGTGGCTGCCATGAATTCTGCCTCACAAGATGAAAGCGCCACTGTCTTCTGCTTCTGTGAGTTCCAGGACACCAAACTTTCATTAAAATAGAAAGTCATTCCACTTGTGCTTTTCCTTCCATCGAGATTGCCGGCTAAATCACTGTCCGAGTAGCCGAATATACCAATTTCCTGGGGTCCCTTTATGTAAACAAGGCCAAAATAAATTGTACCTTTTAAATACCTGAGAATTTGTTTGACCACCCTGTGATGCATGATTGTAGGCCTCTCCATGTATCTGCTCGCCATTCCAACAGAATATGACAGGTCCGGCCGTGTGTGAAGCAAATATCTCAGACAACCAACAATGCGCCTGTACTCCGTGGCGTCAACTGGAGTCCCTTCCAGGTCCTTATGCAACTGTGTCTTGGGTTCCATTGGATGCTTTGTGGCATTGCAGTCTGCCATCTTGAATTGAGATAGAATTTTCTTGGCATAAGCTGATTGTCTAAGTGAAATTCGGCTCTTCTGTTGCTCCACTTCAATCCCTAAGTAATAGGAGAGAAGACCCAAATCACTCATCTCAAATTCTGTCATCATTTGTTGTTTGAACTTGTTGATTTTCTCTGTGCTACCTCCTGTCACGATGAGATCATCGACATACACTCCAACAAGTATACTTTCTTCTCCTTCACCTCTTGTATATACTGCATGTTCTTGAATACATCTTTTGAAGCCGAGCTCTACCAGACTCCTGTTCAGCCGCATGTTCCAAGCTCGTGGAGCCTGCCGCAGTCCATAGAGGGCCTTGGATAACCTGTACACCTTGTGTTTCTGATTTTGTATTTCAAACCCTTCTGGTTGAGTGACATATATTTCTTCTTCCAGCTCTCCGTTCAGAAATGCCGACTTCACGTCTAGATGGTGTACCTCCCAGCCTTGATTTGCTGCAAGTGCAAGAATGACTCGAATAGTATCAAGTCTAGCGACAGGTGCGAATACCTCTTCAAAGTCGATGCCTTGTTTTTGCACATAGCCTTTAGCAACTAATCTTGCTTTATGCTTGACCACTTTTCCAGCTGAATCTTTCTTCAGTTTGAACACCTATTTTAGGCCGATAGGTTTGTGGCCTAATGGGAGCTCAGTTAGGGTCCAGGTCTTGTTCATCTCAATAGTCTTCAGTTCTTCCTCCATTGCTTCGTACCAGCAAGCCTCGGTTGCAGCTTCTTGGTAACAGGTCGGCTCTTCTGACATCATCAGCATTACCTCATTCTCCTCTTCATCAATACCAATTATTTCCTCAGTGTTGGCATAGATATCGGCAATGGACCTATAATGGACTGGCCCTTCATGAGACTCGGGTGAGGTAGTTGCTTGGGTGCTCGATGATGGTGTAGACGGACTTGATGCTCTTGTCGAAGATGGGGTAGCTAGACTTGATGATGGTGTGACATCTTCCGCCGCTGCCTCAATGTCTGCAGTAACAATCACCTCGTCGGTGTTGAATGCATTCACCACCACAAACTCAGGTAAGTCTTCTTTATCAGCACCTGCGTTCCATGTCCATTCACTATTTTCTTGAAATATTACATCTCTACTTACTTGTAGCTTGTTATGCCTTGGATCAAATAGACGATGAGCTTTACAGCCTTCTTCGACTCCTAAGTATACCATAGGTGAGCTTCTGTCGTCTAGTTTTTTAAGGTGAGGGGTTGTATTTTTTGCATAGGCAATACAACCAAACACCTTCAAGTGGGCAAGATGTGGCTTTCTCCCCATCCAAGCTTCAAATGGAGTACGTTCTCTTAGCGCTTTAGTTGGGAGACGGTTTAGCAGATAGACAGCATGCCTAACCGCCTCTCCCCAGAACCTTGCCGGCATATGTGTACCCTTGAGGAGAGATCTTGCCATAGCCATCACTGTGCGGTTACGACGCTCCACAACGCCATTCTGTTGGGGTGTGTAGGGAGCCGAAAGGTGCCTCTCAATTCCTTCATTTTCACAGAATCGAGTGAACTCCGTGGATAGAAACTCACCGCCACGGTCTGTCCGAAGTGTCTTGATCTTGTACTCAGTTGTGTTCTCCGTCACGGACTTGAACTTCTTGAATGCTTGGAATGCATCTTTCTTTGCTGTCAAGACAAATACCCACATCCACCTTGTGCAATCATCAACAATCAAAAAGAAATACTTGTTACCAGCAAGTGTACTTGGTGAAATTGGCCCGCAGATATCAGCATGGAGAAGTTCCAACGGCTTCGTCGCTCTAAAGTTTGCTTGGTGCGGGAATGACGATCTTGCATGTTTGGAGATCACACACACCTCGCAAAGCTTGTTCGTCTGGGGCAATAGTGGCACACCAACCGCCAATTTCTTCTCCCCCAACAGCTTCAAGTCATGAAAGTTTACATGTCCGAGCCTTGCATGCCATAACCAGGTGGGGTCTTCTAGACTTGCTTGGAGGCAGACTTGCTTGAATGTCTTCAAGGTTATCTTGTACAAGCGATTTTGCGTTCGCTTTACCAGCATCAAGAGCTTCCCGCTCCTATCAATCACCTTCATGGTATCTCCTTCCATTTGCACCTCGTTCCCAGCTTCTGTCAACTGACCAAGGCTTATGATATTACTACAAAGTTTCGGAATGTAGTATACCTCGTGGAGGGTCTTCTGATCGCCGTTCTTGCATTCGAACACAGCCGTCCCCTTGCCCATGATCTCAATGGTTGATCCATCGCCAAACCTCACCCTCCCGGTGATAGTTTCATCTAGTTCTTGAAACTTCTCGCGATGTCCAATCATGTGATTGCTGGCACCATTGTCAAGGTACCAAACGTCTTTGTCTTCACCTTTCTTGACGCCCCGGTACACCTCCGGTAGCAACCTCTCTTCACTGAGCAGAATGGTATCCTGCCGCTGAGATTCTTCGTGGAACATGGTCATCATTAGTGCTGGCTCTTCATCGGTGGCGCAAGTGAGGTGAGCCTCATCTCCACGACGCTTGCTGTAGCATTCAGATGCATAATGCCCCATTTTCTCACAATTGAAGCATTTTATGTGTCTCTTGTCACGAGTGCCACTGTTGTTGCCGCTAGTGCCTCCTGCACTATCTTGGCGCTGTGTACCACGACCACGACCGCGCCCTCGCCCACGCCCACGCCATTTGCCACGACTAGGGCTGCTGGACCCACGCCCCTTTCCTCCTGACGAAATGTCCACGTTGCTCCCCTTCTGTCGCATTTGCCATTCGGCATGAGTTAATAGGAGCTCACCTTCAGTGCCGTTGGTGTTGCTGCGTAGTCGTAGCGTTCGTTCTTCGTACGCCTTTAGTCGCCCTATAGCCTCCTCAAATGGTATAGACTCAAGGTCATAGAATTGCTCAATACCAGCAACAATAGGAAAGAATTTATCAGGGACAGAATCGAGCAATTTTTTTACCAACGAGGAATCTTCAAGCATGGTACCAAGGGTGGAGAACTTGCTGCTTAGGGCGCTGAGTTTGCCAGCAAACTCATCAATCGTTTCGGTCTCTTTCATCCGGAGAGCGTCAAACTCACTCTTCAATGTTTGTACACATGCCTTCTTTACCCGATCACTACCAAGGTACCTCGTCTTGAGGCTGTCCCAGACTTCCTTCGCCGTCTTCTTTGTTGCGATCTGGAGAAGGATGTCTTCGGGGACACACTGCAGGATGTATGCACGTGCCTTTTTATCCTTCTTTGCATCCACCTGGGCTCCTTCCGCTGGCTCCACCGCCTCCCAGACTCCCTGGGCATCAAGAATCGCCTCTATCTTGATTGCCCACACAGTGTAATTGTGTGGGCTTAGCATCGGATAGGGAAATGACACTCCGCCGTTCTCCTTTGCAGCAACTTGTGGGATGCCAGACATTTTTGTGGAATTGTAGATTCTTGGGTGTCTTATACTACCAAGGCTCTGATACCAATTGTTGGTTCAGAATCTATGAGCAGCACCCCGATAATACACACAAAAATAATAAAGAAGATAAAAATAAAACAAAAAGAAACGTAGTAGCTTGGGAAAAATTAATCTTGCCGTGCTGCTATTTCCATTCACATTTGTGTTGTATATATACACCACAAGTGATAAGATCTTACATCACTTAAACCATAGAAATAATGCCACGTAAGCTATAAAATAGGAAAGACTAAGTTATCAAAAATATTAAACGAAACGTTATAACTAAAACTTATCATGTCCGATTTATTTGAATTTATCCGGATTATTTGCTCACAGTCAGGTGGTGACTCATGGAGGCAGTGGTGTCAAGCATAGACGATAGCGCATAGAAGAGGAGGCAACGTCAGTGGCTGCTCGGCAGCAAGGTTCGAAGGTGACAACATTGCGTGGCGGCACAACACCTCAAGCACGCGAGGACAGAGACGCGAAGGGGTATCTTGCTCGCAACTGGTAATGATGGCAACCAGTGGAGAAGGACGCTCATGGCAGAGAAGGGCAAGCAAGTGTCGATAAAAGGAGGCAGCGCCGGTGGTCGAGGAAGGTGTGCATCAGCGTCTTTATCGTACAGCGTCGCGACGTTGGATCGGATTATGTTGCGGAACGCCAGTGGAGAAGACTTGATGCAACAACGAATAGCTGTCGGTGCTCACGAGGAGGTAAGGTTGCTCTCCATGGCCGAAGGAAGGAGGTTCTCCGGCGGATAGTGGGGAAACGAGGCGGTGGTCGAGAGCACAGCGCCGCACGCGTGCGAGAGTAGGCGACCACGATAAGTTTATTAAACTTAGGGTTTAATAACCAAAACTTAACTATTATATGTAATCAACTCCTCATTTAATTGAGTATTTTAAATAGGTTTTTCTTTTACCCATAAAATCTAAAATAATTTCTTTAAAATCTAGAAAAATTTCAGTAAATTTTGAAAATTCATATAAACCTATTTCCTGATAAATTATCCACTAAATTATATTTATTTCCTTTAAAATAATTTAATTATGTCACGTTTGAATTATATATAAATCTTTATTATATTTTTGGCATATTACAACAACACAACTTAAGTTTGAATCTTTGTCAATATCAAACTCAAGTTATTAGCTAGTAGTTCCAGCACCAACACTAGCATGCTCCTTATCCTGAAATTAAACAAAACAAAAAGTAAAAAAAAAAAAACAAGAGAAAAGCATAAATGAAAAGTATAAAGAAACTTGGGTTGACTCCCAAGAAGCGCTTGTTTACAGTCATAAGCTTGACCCCTTATTTAGCTCATCTAAATCTCACTCTTGGAGGAGTGAGATATTTTAGAACCCTCTTGCTAAGGGTTCTTGGCCTTGTATCTATCTTAATCCTTGCTCATGGAGGAGCAAGGTATTTGCTTGCTCTAGGTCTTAGGGCATCCTTAAATATGCCCATCTTCAAATGGTTCCCATGAAATCGTCCATGTGGTTGCTGTGAAAAATATGCCCTACCACAAACATACTTGAGAAGATATTGATTAATAACTTCATATATATCAAATGAAAGTTTACCTACATTAATCATCAAAGTGAGTAAATTATCAAACATGGTTTCATGTGTGGTTAGGCTAGGTTCTAGCTCTAGTGGATGAGTGACTAAAAGAGGTGATTCTTGGAGCTTGGTCTCCACTACACAAGTTCCTACACTTTAATCATCAAAAATTTCTAATCTTGCAACATTCATAGTGTCCAGTGGTTATGCGATAGAAAGAAGTGATTCTTGGGGCATTGCTTTCACACTACAAGTACCTACACTTCCATCCATAATATCATCATAGACATGATAGAATATATCAAGATTAACATCAACAATAGGAGTAACAACAATATTGGTAGCTGCAACTAATGTTGGATCGAGAAGCGCTAGAGGGGGGTGAATAGCGCTCGTGGTTATTTCAGCGATTTAAAACTACGAGTAGAAATGTAGCGGAATAAAGAGAATAATCAAACATAAAGACACAAGGAATTACTTCGTTCGGAGCCTGTGACGACTCCTACTCGAAGGCCCGCGATCCTTGATCGCTTTCCGTGGGCAACAACTATAATATCGTCAATAGTACAAGTATGAAATGAGTACAGAAAATCTAAGCAATATCGACAACGGAATTTACAGAAATCGGAGCGTCGGGTTGTCGGTGTCAAGTCGCAGCACTTCCGGGTCGTCTTGTTAGAATCTAGTTGCAAAGGGATCACTTGGTATTCGTTGTTGTGAGTTGCTGGTTGAGACCCTCTTATAAAGGGTGTTCAAGGCGCCTCCATCAAGCTCCAAGGCGCCCTGAATCCCTAAGTATTATCCCGTAAATGACTCTGCGATGAAGCTTTGACCGCTGCCTTTTATCCATCTCAAGGCGCTTCATCACTGTCCAAGGCGCCTTAAACCACCTGTTCAAGGAGCCTTGAGCTCCCTTCAAGGTGCCTCCAACCCTTCTAGACAGCTGGCTTCGGCTCGCACCCGAGGCGCCTCCAAGCTCCATGGAGGTGCCTCGGTACTGTTCATCCGAGGCTATTCTTTGTACTTTGGTCCCTGCAAGATACATTAATCCAAAATATACCCTGCAGCACAAAGTTAGCACATAAAACATAATAATATAAGTGAACGACAGTCATCGGACTGTCCGAGTCTGACTTCGGGTTTCCCACCGGAAACCCTAGGTCGACCCGACGCCTACTGTTCCCTCTACGGGGAACGCGTCCTCACCTACTCCCCTCAGGAGAGATTACCTGATGTCAGTCCGGTCCTCCAGACCGACTGGACTTTCCGCCTAGGGTTACCACCCCCTAGGACCTAGGGTTACCATCCCCTAGGATTTTTCTCCACCTAGGGTTACCACCCCCTAGGACCTAAGGTTACCCCGCCCCCCCTCTTAGGATTTTCCTCCACCTAGGTTACCACCCCCTAGGACTAAAGGTTGCCGCCCCTTAGGGTTTTCCGCCACCTAGGGTTACCACCCCCTAGGACCTAAGGTTGCCCCCCCTTAGGATTTTTCCTTCACCTAGGGTTACCACCCCCTAGGACCTAAGGTTACCCCCCCTTAGGTTTTCACCTTGCCTAACCATAGCTAGGCCTTTTGCCTAAGCATCACTTCGGACTTTCCTGTAAGCTCCATGAACCTTGTTAGATAACACCACAGCTTAACTTTGAACCCTTTACCATAATCAAAACTCAGGTTCGATTATCTGGTGCTCACTACACCAACAACTAACTCTTTTGCTTCTAGTGCTATCTTCATGGCTTCATTTGCTTTGTTTTGAGTTGCAATAAAATTTTCAAGCATGATTTGTAAGTTATAAGACCTACTACAATTATCGGTTATATGCCTTGTTGTTTCACACACTTCATAATATAATTGTTGTTGCAACCAATCATTATAGTTGGGGATAACACCCTATTTTCTCCACCTACTCTATATGCAGTCAACTAGTAATGGACAATCATCAATCACATGTCATGTTGCACCACAAATCTCACAACAATAGGGAGAAAAATTCATAGCATTAAATTGATTAAACCATTGATTATGAGCATCTATTTTGCTTTATCAGAGAAATACAAGAAAATGCAACAAAAGAGAACAAAAAAAAAGAAATCTAGATTAACCACAATGTTATTCAACTATTATTAATTGACACAGTCTCTGGCAACGACACAAAAAACTTAATGTGATAAATCTGCAAGTGTATATATAGAAGTGTCATCAAGCAATAAAAGATCAAATACACAGGGACTGTGAATCACGTACTAGTTGGATTGACAAAATAGGTTATCTAGATGATCACGGGTGTGTGTAGTCACAAGAACGAGTGAGAAAGTTAGAAGGAAAGTTGAGAGAGATTGTGAGAGGGGTAAAAATGAGAAAATTGAGGGAGAGGTAGAGAAGAGAGCTGAGTCAGATGAGTGAGTGTAGGGTGAAGTGATTCTAGGACTTTGATTTCACTCAAATGATTATAAACACCTAATCTATCTTTGGTTTCCTATCCTCAATGGGTATTTATGTAGGTAGACCATCCTATGGTATCCGATGTGAACTTTTGCTTCTACAATAGTATATCAACCCTAATCATTTTCTATAGGAGTTCGGATCATCTGTCCCAAAATCATGTGTCCCCTCTGTCCTGCTCACTGATTAGACGGACCAAATCACATCTCAAAGATGTTGCACACATCTCAAGGATTTCATGACCGTCTAATTGATAAGGGGACACAGGGACACGGGGACACATGATTTTGGGGCAGAGGATCCAAACTGTTCTATAGGGAATTAAGTTTGATCCATTAAGCTCTATAATGGCCTAGGGCTCCTCGCCGCAACTAGGTTACACTTTCGTATCTAACTGTCCACATCTCGATTTTCTACGGGTCAGAGGATTAGATTCTCCTTTTGATTCATTCTCAAACCCTCATGGGATATGAATCTTGTGCTTTTGGTATCGAGTTTGTATTAATACGATAGATCTGGATCATAAACACACATTTTATCAAACAAGTAACATGCAAACTCAATAGATTGAATGAAAAGATATTCACATAATAAAAGGGCTACTCCCTATATTCTAGAATCATGAGGACTACTCAATAACAAAGGACTTACAATCCAAAGACACAAATAAAGGCATTCATATAGGTGAAAATAATGAATAGAGATAGAGAGATGCTTAGGGAGAAGATTTTTCAGTGTTTTCAGAGTGGTTCCCTTGCATCGGAGGTGGACGAATTACTGGAGTGGATAAAGATGATGGCTCGAGGGTTTTACCTAGAAACCCTCTCCCAAGGAGGAGGACAAATTCCTCTGGTCCAAGATCTCTCAAGTAAGGGTTTGCTTGACCCTTTTATACCTCCTCCCAAGTTATCCAAATCTGTAAAATTACTTAGCTTCACCAAAACTAGTTTTTCAACCATTAAACCTAATTTTCTCTAGTTGAATCCTAAATTAAAGTTATATCTCTTAAAATTATCTACATTTACATATATAGTTCAACCCATGGCACAAACCGAGCAAAATGTTATGGTCATTCAAAGTTCAGTTTACAGTTTGGGTCGAGCGAGGTAAATCTGCTAGATTTATAGGGTTCCACAAAAATAGTTTTTTTGACCATTAGATCTAGATTTCTCGAGTTGGACCTTGAAGAAAAGTTGTATATCTTGAAGTTACCTACATTTTAATTTTGGTTCGACCTATAACTCAAATTGAGCAAAAAGTTATGGTCATTCAAAATTCAGTCTGCAGTGCAGGCAGAGGCCCGCCACAGCCCCTGGCGGTCGCCATGGGCGCCCATAGGAAAATGACTGATTTGGCCATGGGTCATGGCCAGCCACATAGGTGCCCATGGTGGGCACTATTGGAAAGTGTTTGGTGTTATTTTCACCCTAATTTCTTCTGTATAAACCAGTTTGAGTCATGGGACATTGTCAAAATATATTCCTTGATTAAATTTTCATTTTGATGGTCTTTTGAATCCTTTTTCTTTGTGGATGATTCGTGTGTTTGGTTTGATAATGAGGCTTGATATTCAATGCTCCATTTTAACTTCAAATTCATGTCTTATTAATAAAAACAAGCAAAGAGCAATTCTCTAAATTAAAAGTAACAAAAATAAGCACACAAATATGAAAACATGAAATATATGAATATAAAATGGGATATCGATATGATGTGTGTCAAACTATGTTAAAAAACCTATATAAAATGTGCACATCACCTATCCTTGAAAAGTTAATGAAGTTTTAAAAATCGAGAATAAGCAGCGAGCACTATTTACCCTCCCCCTCTAGCACTTTTACGATCCTACATTCTCCTCGGTGGATGGAGATTGTGATAGGTGATGGTATTCGATGAGGTAGGGAATCTCATTTCTTCTTCATACGATCATATAAAGGTGGAGATGCGACGTGTGTGATGCTAAGAAATCCAAAGCTTACGGATGAGATGTTTGACGAAGAGGGAGGGAATCTCGTTTCCTCTTCATGAAGTCGGATGTGACCATTGGAGATGGAGATGTGGAGGGATACCCCTTTCGTCTCTTCTCTTTGATGGATGGAGATAGATCTACTGAGCCTTATCGGTGGATGAGGAAGGAGATGGATTGCTGGTGATTGCGGATGGAGTGGTCATCGACTCCTTGTTGGCTTGTGTGAGGTTGAGAAGAGGAAGAAGATGATACCCTATATCTAGAATGAATGAATTGAATGCCCCTTCCCAAGTGAGCTGGTTGCTTCAAGAGGTGAATTGCCACCACGCGCCACTGCCGTACTAGGAAGCATGTCCAGGTCGTGTTGGCCACATAGAGCTGTTGGAATCGACTTTAAATCGTTGTAGTTAGGGATAGGAATAGACTGTGTCAAGGGACATGGTTAGGCCATGTTGGCATCTATTTTGTGTGTTTGAGTCTTCCTTTGATGCCAAGGTACATTCATATTTTAGACAAAATGCAATGAATTATAAAGAATTTGAAATAAAGCTCAAAATTAATATTTTTCTCATAAAACATGGTATGAATCAACATTTAGCCATACAAGAGGGTTAAAACGTCAAACATAATAGCAATATAATATATCAAAATGTCATTACAAATATCTTGTATAATTGAGTCTATAATCACAAGTATATCTTAAATAGTTCAGTACTCTTATTATCCCTTTTGAGTATTTAACACCGAGATTACTAGTTATCTACTTAGTTTATTTACTACGTAGACTAACTCTAGTCGTGTATGACTCATTAAGTATATCAAACGTCCAACCACTTTGGAATGCTTATCTAACAGATACTCTTTTCTTGATTTTTTAATAGATCTTGATTCATATCTATCAAAGTTCGTGCTAACGTAGTATCACCATTGATGAATTTCTTAAGAATCTTATATGCAAAATGAGACTGACTTAAAATAAGTCCTTCTGATATTCTAAGAATTTTAATTTTTAGAAGCACATCAATTAGGCTCATATCTTTCATGTCAAATCTTACATCTTATCATTGCTCCCAATGATAAGTATGTCATCTACATAAAGACATAAAAATAATATAATCATTTCCTATAGCTTTCGTGCTGACACATTTGTCAAATTCATTGATTTTAAATCCACTTTCCTTCATCGCATTATCAAAATTTTCATGGTACTAGTTTGGAGCTTGTTTCAAGCAGTATAACGACTTTACTAATCTATAAATCTTATTTTTTGTCCTTAGGACATAAAACCCTCTAGGTTGCTCCATGTAGGTTTTTTTTTCCTAAATCTTTATTTAGAAAAAAAAAATGATTTTTATATCCATTTGATGTATTTCTAGATTCCATAAAGTGGCAATAGCTAATAATACTCTATTAGGTGTTATTCTAGATACTGAAGAATACATATCAAAGTAATCAAGGTCTTCACATGTCCATAATATTTAATTACCAATCTGGCCTTGTACTTATCAATTATACTATCTAATTTTATTTTTTAGTTAAATTCTTCTTGCAATCTAGTGGTTTACTTTCCGGAAGAAGATCCATAAGTTCTCAAGTGTGGTTTTATAAGATAGAGTCAGTTTCAAAAGTAATTGTCTTTTCCATTAAGGTTCCTAAAAATAGCATACTACTTCTCAGTAACTTTTAAGTACATTTTCTAGCATTAAAGTGATAAAATTCATTCCGAAGAATGTTTCCATCTGAGCTCTTTTATTTCATCTGAGCTCAACCTCAACTAATTCATCTACTTCTTCTTGTTGTGGTTTAAATGCCCTTTTTGTGGAACTTGTCTCCACTTGAGTCTTATAATTAAGGAAACATATGTTCGAAGAATGAGACATTTCTCTATTTAATAATCAAGTTCTTATGTATCTTTGGTATTTGAGACTCAACACAATGAACCAATAAGCACTATTGTTTATGTGCAGATTCAATAAATATACAATCAATAGTTTTTGATCCTGTCTTCATCCTTTTCAGATTAGGCACCAAAGCCTTTACAAGATACCCCCACATTCGTAAGTATTTATAGGATGGTTATCTTTCATTTTACAACTCATAAGGACTCTTATCTATTTTCTTTCGGAATACCTTATTTAAACGTTACTTGTTAATACAGCTTCCACCACATGTAGTTTGGCAATCCAAAATTTAATAGAAGAGCATTCATCATCTCTTTTATGGTGTGATTCTTTCACTCAGTAATACCATTTTGCTAAGGAGGATAGGAAGTTGTTATTTTGTGTCTAATCTCATGTTCAACATACAACTCAGTAAACAATGATACATATTTACCGTCTTGATCACTTCGCACTACCTTAATCATTTTATTAAAATAGTTCTCAGCCTTATTCTAATAGAGAACAAATTTCTCTATAGTTTCATCCTTATTTTTGAGAAGATACACATAATAATATTTTGTGTTATCTTAAACAATAGTGATGAAATACTTATTCCCACCATGTATCAGTACCCCTTTTAGGTCACACATGTCGGTATGAATTAGGCTGAGTGGTTCACTTCCTCTTTCAATATATTGGAATGATTACCTTGTCATTTTCAATTCAACACACACTTGTGTTTTGAATCAAGGTGGAATGTAGGTATGCTTTGCATGCTAATTAATTTATGCAACACATCATAGTTAACATGTCCTAGTCTACATGCCATAAAAAGGAAGACTCAAACATATAAACCGAGAAACTTTCATTTTTATTCAACTTGGGTCATTACACTTAGCTTAAATAGCCTATTAGCTATATATCTTTTCTTACAAACATTTCATTTTTGAACAAAACAACTTTGTTTGATAAAAAAAATAATGTAAAAACCATGTTTGCTCAGAAGTGATATGGATATCACAGTCTTTCGAATCTAAAAAAACATATAGCACATTCTTCAGAATCGGCTCCTTGCCCAAGGTCTTTTTCAGCATCACTTTCCCTTAGCCCTTAATGTCTCAGGTTGTCTAGTTCTCCATGAACAACTTTTTCCCATCTTGAATTTTTCAAAGTTTTGGAACAACTCCTTATTGGAGCACGCATGTCGGATGACATCGGTATCAATCCACCACTATCTTGGGGTTGAACCCCCAAGTTTACTTAGAGATCACAACATAGAGATCCAAGTTTGACCCCTTTAGTTTTGTCCACCAGGTTGGCCTCGCTCTTCTTCCTCGGGTTATTGCATTCCGAGGTCACAGTTGTAGCATTTCTTAGAGAATTTCTTTTTAATGCTTCCTCTAGGTCCCACTTTAGAATATCTGGAGTACTTCTGTTTTGAGCTTAGACTGTATTTGATTAAATTGGTTCATAGTAGACTAAGAGAACAATTTTTCTCTAAACTCTTATTGTCTTCCACAATGTAAAGTCTAACAACGAAATTCTCAATTCATCTGCTTAAGGTAGTTATTGAAGTTCTTCTAGTCAGGAGGTAGCTTCTCAATGATAATTATCACCTGGAAGATTTCACTCAGCACCATACCTTTTTAAGTAAATCTCATATAGAATCACCTAAGCAGCTTGAGTACTTCTCGAGCCCGAGTGAGTTTGAAAATATTTTATTTAGTTGCACTCAACACTGATCATCTACATGCAAACTATGAGCACACGGCCTAAAGCATATGCCTCTACTGGTATATTATCTTGCATTTAACATTTTTCCCCCTTTATGGGTTTAGTATTTAAGTTGAATAAAATTCCATCTTATATAAAAGTTACTTTTAAATATATTTTAATACTTCTAGTGTTGATTATGGATTATCTATGTAGGGAAAGGTATTACTCATAAAATTCATTGGCAGTAATAAAAAACATAAGTTTAATAGCAAAGGCACCACCCTTTATGTTACCATCAAGTTCTCCCATCGGCAATATCCGACCCTCCATTGATTGCTCATCGACATGAATATTAGTGGTGCTGACTAAGGTTCTTGTAGTGCTAATTAAGATTTTAATGTTTACAATATCTTAAATAATATTGCTTCATATATAAATTCTCTAATCTTTCAAAGATGTTGGCAATAGCAATCTTATTCATCATTAAATTAAAATAAAATAAAACATACAGTTACAATCAAACAAGTGAAAGCACAAATAACATTCATTATTCTTCATGACCATACTTTATAAGGTATGTTTGTATCAAATGAAGTATAAGATCATCAAGAGTAGTTGATAACTCTGCAATTGGCTCGTACGGTTCCTTGTTTCCCCGTGAGCACACCAATCTTGCCCATCTTCACCATGGATGTGGCAAACGCCTTCTTAAACAAGTTGGGGTTTTTTGCATATTGATACACCTTGTTAGAAGTTGCATATGTTGACATCAAAGTCTGATCTGAGGTGAAGAGACCGCGGTGCGTTGTGACAGCCTTATAGAAGCCAGAGTCAAAGGTGAGGGAACTTTGTGGGTCCATATCCACTTCATTGACCGTGTTCCCTGGAGGGCATTCACGCTTCAACTTTTTAGCATATACGTAATCCAAACTTGGATCACCTTTTAGAGTTCCACTATAGTTGTAAAGTCTGTCTGCAAAAGAAGGACAGTGTGCGACCCCAATGGTGTGCGCTCCTGTGTAAATTGAACAACATAAAATGTCGTTAGAACTTTTGTATCAAAAAGGCCACCATATATATATATATATATATATATATATATATGGTGATTAATTAGCATCATATAAAAATCATTCTTCTTATCAATAATTACCTGAGAGAGTAACTAGGTCATCTCGGTTAAGACCTTTGCGAGCAAACATGGCAGTGAGTTGAGTGAGGTTGAATGTTGGAGGAGGGAGATCCACCGTTTCATTTATTAATGACTTTCTTCCATCTTTTCTACCTGATGGCACGCTGTAGTACTTTCCTCCATACTGCATTCATGAATTTCCATTTTCATAGTCAAAACAATTTCATTAAATAATGAATAAACATACTAAAAATTTTGGATTTGATTACATGCACAACACTGTCTCTAGCCGCGAAGGCAATGATATCAGCGCAAGAGACTGTTCTTTTGCAGGTAGATTCCAAACGTTTTTTGATAGTATCGATCACATCAAATACTTCATCCTCAAAGGTTTCGTTCGGTGGTGATTCTTTCTCTGCAATGTTGCCCTTTGTCGAGTCAACTAGAATCGAAGCTTCGCAACCCTATAATGCAATATTATTGTCAATTGATGTAAAAAATAACAGATTAATGATATTAAGTATATTCATGCATATATGTATACTAACTCGAACAAAGCAGTCATGAAAGTGCAACCGAACGAGATCAGCGCCAATGCCAGGGCTGGCCTTAAAAGCCTTGTCGAGCTCCGTCTTCACAATATCCTCAGCTTTAGGGCAACTATCCGAGTAGAACCCTACTTTGATCTCAGAAGCTGAGCCTGCTATGCTCATGCACAAGACAACAGCCAAAGAAAGCCACATTGAGCCTCCTCTTCCTAAAGCCATCTCCTACAAACTCTCTCTCAGTGATCCAATGTCGATCTCGTGTTGTTGATGTTGTTGTTGTTGTTGTTGTGAAGGCCTTCCCCCATCCCTATTTATAGTCACCAATTTAATCAACTATTAATCCCATTACTCCACCAACTCCCATATCGTTGCTTATGGCTTCCACGCCCACTTGAAATTAAGCACAACCCTTTTTTTTTAATTTTGTTGTTGTTGTTGTAGTATTATTTCATTATTGACTTTCATCATTGAAGGAATGCTATTAGCGTGCAAGCCTGTATCCATTGAAATGGTGTTTTATGCAAAGCTGGAACATTTATATTCCTGATTATTTATTCATCATCTGCTACTTGAGTACTTGGCGCCCACCGGCAAATGCATTTAAATTTTAATGCAGAGTTGACATTCTGGCATATGGGAACTGGTCAACTTCTTTGTTGCAAAAAAGAAAATATAAAGAAGGAAAAATTTATGTTAACATGATAAAACAGCCCAACTACATGTTTCATAATTAATAGTTAAAAAAATGCCTTTGGACTGAATTCCCATGTGATGTGGTATGATGAATTGCAAATTTAATTGGTTGATTTGGAATGGTATTAGCTTCATACAATGTTCCTAGCATTGTGCCCATATACGGGCATTATAATTTCTTTGAAGAATCATTTTCGAACTATCGGATCAAAATATTAGTAATTGATACCATTGATTTACAAACTATGCATTCAAAATTTGATTTGCACGTAATTCCCTCAATTTGACAGCCTGAAAAGGTTTCACATGAGTTTCTTCATGCATGTAAATTTCTTTTATCTAAATGTCGGTCCTAATAAATTTATCTATTCGTCAAATATTCATATTGATGTATATTGATGTAGGATGAAAAATCGGCTCCACGTGGCATGTCCCAAGTTTATCAACTCAAACTTGGAGTAGGATAAAACTCAAGATAGAATAAAAGAGGGCCAACCTGAATGTGGTCTAAGATAGATTAGTTAGTCAGGTCAAGTCAAGTCAACTTGGCCAAAGGACACACCCGCGCGGAAATGACATGTAAGGGCTGTCCTAGTTTATAGCCTTGTCTTACTAAGTCTCCATCTATGTTAGGAAGGAGTTGTTAAGGTTTTAAATTAGTAAATAATATGATGTTGAATTTGTTCACTAAAATTATTTAATTTTTTAAAAATTTCATAGCTATTTCTTCTTAGCTATTAATCAAATATTATACTTAATAAATAACTATATTGAATCATCAAACACGATCAGGTAGGTGTGAAAATAAGGAATATGTTGATCCGAACTTAAGTTGATTTAGATTTAATTCGATGAAATTATGATCAAATCAAATTTAATTGAATTAAATCAGTTCAATTAATTTAAAATATATTATGAAATTTTTTAGAAAATATATTCTCACCTCTTTTTCATTTTTATTTTCTTCCACGTACATAACTTCTGCTACCGCCTCACATGTAAGATTCCACGCACCTTCTTCTTAGTCAACAACAATTTTCTTTTCTTCTCCCTTTCTCACATTAAATAAATTAAAAAAGAAAGATAAAATAGATTTATTAATATTGAAGTGGACAATTAATATTATTAAAATATTATTAAATAAAAAATTATAGTTAAAATCTTTAAAAATTAATTTTTTTAATGAACCGATGGTTCAACCATCGATTCATTGTTCATTGAGGATCCAACTCATAGCTAACCTGTCTAGAGATGGTTAGGTTACATGTTAGATCTGTTAAATCAGGTCAATGGTTAAATAAGTTATTGATCCGGTTAGGGATCTAGTCTAGGTTGAATGTGATTCGGACTCTGCCTAGAGATCAATTAGTTACATTTTCTTATGGACATATTAAAAAAATATCATTATAAAATATTTATAATAATATTTATTAAAAATAATTAATTTTAAGTTGTCAATCAATATTAAAACTATGATAAAATATTTAATGAATAGATTCATTAAACTATTATACTAATATTAGGTTATTTCCAAGAAGGAACGTCTTGCAGGGTCCGATTGTAACGTCTCGGCAAGGACCACTATATCTTCAAAACTTAGGTGTAGTGCTAACTATGCAAGAGTTTGCGTTACAGGGGTTTGACTGTAATGTATCGGAAAGGACCGCTACATTTCCATGAGAACTTGGATATAGTGTTAAATAAGCAAGAGTTCTCACACCATAAGTTGGATAAGAACAAATATATATGATAGGAAAAATAATAATCTAATATTTGGAACATGAAACATAGGAACTCTCACTAGTAAATTAATAAAGATAGTAGATGTTGGGACTGTTGGCCAACTACAAAAGGGGGGGGGGGGGGGGGGTGAATAGCCCTACACAATTAAAAAGAAATGAATCCTTCTCGGACTTAAAAGAACACTTGAATAAAATAAAATAAAGAAATAAGCTAAAAGACGAGGCTCATAGATTTTACTTGGTTACAACCGAGAAAGTTGTTAATCCAAGGAAATGAATCGCACTAAGTATCTTCATCAGGCGGATAAACCTCTTGCAGCAGTGAAAGCACAAAAAGATGAAGATAAACTAACAAAGTGAAGCACACAAGTTTTGGAACTCAAATTGATTGTTGTTGTTGAAGTTTCTGGACCAAGACTGTATTAATAGCTTTGGTTGGGGCGCCTGGAAGCGTTTCAGGCGCCTGGAGTGGGATAGAAATCTATCCCTGATGCAACGGTCAACGCCCACGTCGATGGTGATAAAGTTTGGGTTCCGGGCGCCCGGACCCTCAAAGTCAAGCCCATTGACTTTTTCGGTCCGGGCCCTCCGCTCCGGTGCTGCTCGCCTCGGTCCAGGTCTTCCACTCTGACTCCGCTCGCTTGGATGATTTCAGCTAACTGAAATAAGGCTTGCCCAAACTCAATTTTGGCCTTCTCCTCAAGCAGACTTCCTCTACGGCTTCTCGTCCCTCGAACGTCGCGTGCGTTCTTCTCGTCCACCGGTGTACTCTTCCGCGGCACCTCGTCCCTCCAACTCACCGAACCCATCGGCTCTCTCCCGTGTCGTCCTTCTCGTTAGTCGTGTCTTCCGCTCGACTTCCTGTGCTCCTAAGCTTCTGCACACTTAGACATAGAGATCAAAAACCAACATGACCTAACTTAACTTGTTTGATCACATAAAAACAACCTTGGGGTTCTAACAATCTCCCCATTTTTGATGTGAGCAACCCAAGTTAAGCTAGGGTAAACAAATAAAGTTAAAGTAAAAATAAATTTTGCAATAAAACATAAAAAAAAAGAAGAAAATTTTAATTTTAACCTGCCTCCCCCTAGACTTAATCTTTTCTTCTCCCCCTTTGATCATATAAAAAATGGGGTACAAAAAAAACTAAGGGTAACTTTTATAATCAATTTTGAAATATTGAAAACAATTTTTCAAGTAAAAAACTTCTAAGTAAACTCTGATTTTGGAAATATTGAAAATAATTTTGATAGCACTAATAATACAATAATTTTAGAAATATTTTCTAAAATAATTCCTCAGAAAAAAAAATTCAAGAATTAATTTTTTGTAAAAATTTTGGTAAAGTAAATCCGAAAAAAAATTCTAAGTAAAAAAATTTCTAAGGAAAAAAAAAATTCTAAGTTAAAATTTTGTGCAACTTATAAAATACATTTTGAAAAAAATAACTTAAAAGAAACTTTAAGAAAAAATGAATAATTTCTAAGTTAAAAAAAAAATCTAAAGAAAGATTTTCTAAGAAGTTAAACAGATTTACATAAAAAATTAGAAATTTTCAAAAAAAATTGAATAACTATTCAAAGCATTATCTAATTTCAATTTTAATATTTTATCAGTTAGTCAATTAAACATTTTATTTCAATATTTGGCTTTTAGGCTGTGGTGAGGCACTACGCCTTCTTGGTTATTGGATCATCAATCACTTCTAGACAAAGCCGCATAAGGAAATTAAACATTTAATTTTCTCGCTGAAAATTCTAAGTCTAAATAAAGTTCAAATTTGGCAAGACTTGGGAACCTAATATAGGTTCCAGCCAACTAGATTGATTAGGTATTACTTAGGGACATATTTCTTTGAAATATTTCTAATTTATCCTTTATGATATCTAAATACCAATTTAGGTTATTGAATTTTCTAAAACTTGTATTATATAAGCATACATGATTTTTCAAGTTACTTATTTCTTTTTACAAAATATTATTTTTTAATTTTATTTTGTCAAACTCTTCTAATGGACAAGATTTTGATAAAATTAATTTTTAATTTCTTTTTCAAGTTTGTAACAATCTTTGATTAATACTTTCACAAATTTAAACAACTTGTCAGGTGGGAGAGATCGTACATGACTTACCTTGTCGACTTCGTTATCCGCAGCTCCCCTTGAACTGCTGCTTTCTTCCGATGTAACTCCCCCTTCATCGATGCTCTCGATGCTCATACCAAACGAGCTTGCTTCGTGTTCATCTTCTTGATGACTTGTCATTAATGCAAGTCCGGAGAACGTCTCGACTTCCGATTCGGGCAACGTATCATCCCACGTCGCCTTTACAGTCTTGTACTTGTTCATTTGGATAGACTTCTTTCCTTTGTCCTTGTCCTTGTTCCTAAGCTTGGGGCAGTTGTCTTTGACGTGCCCTTCTTCATTGCAGTTGTAGCATCTGATCATCCTTTTCTTTCTACCCTGCGGATGGTTAGTTTTTCTTGATTTAAATAACTTTTTAAAACGTCTTACCATCATTACTATTTCTTCATCTTCGAGAGAAGATTCTGAATCTTGTTTATCCATCCTTACCTTAAAGGCAATGGTATGCGTCGGTTCCTTCTTCGTATCTGCACATCTCGACTCATAGATTTCAAAAGTTGAAAACAACTCTTCTAAGGTAACAGTTTCTAGATCTTTAGAGATATAGTAGGCATCTACTAATGATGCTCATTTCATGTTTCTAGGGAAAGCATTAAGTGCGTATCTTAGCGAATCCCAATTACTTACCTTTTCTCCGAGATTCGAAAGTCCGGTGATTAAGCTCCTTGATCCTCGAGTGAAGGTGGGCTATAGTTTCATTTTCTTCAAATCGGAGGTTGGTGAGCTGATTGCGAAGTAGGTCCCGTCTCGCAAGTTTCGCCTCTGAGGTTCCCTCGTGTAGTTCTAGGAATTTCTCCCAGAGCTCCTTTGCGGACTCGTAAGCTCCGATCCAGTTGACTTCTTATGGCGGTAGTACGCTCAGCAGATGAAACTCTACCCTGTCGTTTGCCATGTAGTCGGCTTGTTCCTTCTTCGTCTATTGATATTTTCCCTTGCCCTCGGGTGCTTCAAAGTCAAATTCCATTATTAATGATAAATCGAAATCATTTTTAAAAAATACCTCCATTCTCTTTTTTCAGTTTGCAAACTCCCCCTCGAATTTTGGTGGGTAGATACTTGGTCCGACCATCGTCTTTGCTTCGATCGACGGTTAGTCCTCCTAAAGCATCCTGGCTCTGATACCATTTGTTGGGACCCGTTGGCCGGCTAGAAGGGGGGTTGAATAGCCCTGCACAATTAAAAAGAAACAAACCCTTCTCGGACTTAAAAGAACACTTGCATAAATAAAATAAAGAAATAAGCTAAAAGATAAGACTCACAGATTTTACTTGGTTACAACCGGGGAGGTTGTTAATCTAAGGAAATGAATCGCACTAAGTATCTCCTTCAGGCGGAGAAGCCTTTTACAGCAGTGAAATCATAAAAAGATGAAGCTAAACTAACAAAGTGAAGCGCACAAGTGTTGGAACTCAAATTGATTATTGTTGTTGAAGCTTCTGAACCAAGACTGTATTTATAGCTTTGGTCGGGGCGCCTAGAAGCGTTCCAGGTACCTGAAATGGGATAGAAATTTATCCCCGACACAGCGGTCAACGTCCATGTTGATGGTGATAAAGTTTGGGTTCCGGGAACCTGGACCCAAACTTTATCACCATCAACATGGACGTTGTTCGGTCAGGGCCCTCTGCTATAGTGTTGCTCACCTCGGTCCGGGTCTTTCTCTCGGCCTCCGCTCGCTTGGGTGATTTCAGCCAACCGAAGTAAGGCTCACCCAAACTCAATTTCGGCCTTCTCCTCGAGCAAGCTTCCGCTCTGGCTTCTCATCCCTCGAACGTTGCATATGTTCTTCTCGTCCATCGCGTCCATCGGTGTACTCTTCCGTGGCACCTTGTCCCTCAGACACACCGAGCTCGTCGATTCTCTCCCGTGTGGTCCTTCTCGCTAGCCACGTCTTCCGCTCAACTTCCTATACTCCTAAGTTCCTGCACACTTAGACACAGGAATCAAAAACCAACAGGACCTAACTTAACTTGTTTGATCACATCAAAATAATCTTGGGGTTCGAATAGTAGATACGATGATTAAGAAAAAAATTAATATTTTATGTGTACAAGAGATAAAATGGGTAGACGAGAAAAAAAAAACTGATAGAGAACTCGGGTTTTAAGTTATTGTAAACAGGAAATGTAAGTACCCCGTGGTAGTTTTGATGTGATTAACCAAGTAAAGTTAGGTCCTGTTGGTATTGTAGGACCGTTAGCGGCTCGCTAGAAGGAGGTGAATAACCCTAACAACTAAAAAGAACCTTTAATTTCTTGAATTTACGGATTAAATAATCTAACACTTGCATAAATAGAATAAATGACTAAAAGAAAAAAGAACGAAATGGTTACTTGGTTACAACTGGGGAGGTTGTTAATCCAAGGAAATTTGAGCTCAGCAAACAATCTTCTTCTGGTAGAGAAGCTTCTTACAGTAGTTGAAGTACTCAATTACAGAATAAAATAAAACTAGAATGAATCACAAGTGTTGTTATGAATCTCTTGGACCAGGGTTGTATTTATAGCCCTGGTCAGGGCGCTTGGAAGGGTTCCAGGCGCTTGGAATGGGATAGAATTCTATCCCCGACGCAATGGTTAAATGCCACGTCGATTTGGGTAAAGTTTGGATTCCGAGCGGCCGGATGGTCTGGGCGCCCAGACCAAGGAAGTCAACATAGTTGACTTTTTTTGTCCGGGTCTTCCGCTCCAATTCCGCTCGCTTAGGTGATTTCAACTATCCAAAATGGGCCTCACCCGAACCCAACTTCCGGCCTTCTCGAGCAAACTTCCGCTCCGGCTTCTCGTCCCTCGGAAACGTTGCGCACCTTCTTCTCGTCCGCCCGTGTACTCTTCCGTAGCACCTCGTCCCTCAGACGCACCGAGCCTGTCGGCTCTCTCCCGTGCCGTCCTTCTTGCTAGCTGCGTCTTTTGCTCAACTTTCTGTGCTCCTAAGTTCCTGCATACTTAGACACAAGGTTAAACCTAACAGGACTTAACCTAACTTATTTGATCATATCAAAACTACCTTGGGGTTCCAATAATCTCCTCCTTTTTGATGTGAGCAACCCAAGTTAAGTTAGGGTAAAGCAACATAAGGTAAAAGTAATAAATTTGCTATTAATTTTAAGCTACCTCCCTCTAGACTTAATTTTTCCTTCTCCCCCTTTGATCACATAAAATGGGGTATCTCAAAAGTCTAAGGGAAAAAAAAATTGAGTTGATAAAGTTTTTTAACATAAGGTAAAAGTAATAAATTTGCTATTAATTTTAAGCTACCTCCCCCTAGACTTAATTTTTCGTTCTCTCCCTTTGATCACATAAAATGGGGTACCTTAAAAGTCTAAGGGAAAAAAAATTAAGTTGATAAAGTTTTTTTAAAAACTTTGAGATAGATAATTTTTAAAAATTTTAAGTTTTGCAAAAAAAAAATTCTAAGTTAAAAAATGTAAGAAAAGAATGTTTAAGTAATTTTGGCAACTATTTAAAACATTATTAATCACAAGTAAATGTTTTATCAGTTAGTCAATTAAATATTTTATTTCATTAATTGATTTCCAAGATGTGGTGAGGCACTAGGCCTTCTTGGTTATTGGAGCAACAACCACTTTCTAGACAAAACTTCTTAAAAAAATCAAACATTTAATCTACTCTTTGAAAGTTATAAATTTAAATATCTAATTCAAATATGATTTTGGAACCCAATATAGGTTCCTTCCAACTAGGTTTTCTTAACATATTTTCTTGACAAGAATTTCTTAGGTACAAATTTTCTTGACAGTTTTCTGATTTTCCCCTATGAAATCTTGATGTCAATTTAAATCATTATATCTTTTAATATGTGTGCATGTACAATTTTTTAGCTTTTCTATTTCAGTTTCCAATTTCACTTTTTCAAAATCTTTTAATCGACAAGAAATAGCTAATGTTGATTTTAACTCCTTATTTTCTACTTCTAATTTATGAGATGTTTTAGTCAGAAACGTTATAAATTTAAATAGTTTATCAATTGGTAAGGATCGTACCTGACTTACCTTGTCGATTTCATCATCTGAGACTCCCCCTGTAGAGCTGCTCTCTTCTGATGTTGCTCCCCATTCATCAATGCTCTCGATGCTCATTGCGGAAGAGCTTGCTTCGTCCTCTTTGTCTTGATGACTTGTCATTAGTGTGATTCCGGCGTAAGCCTCGATTTCTTATTCTGATGAGGTTTCATCTCACGTTGCTTTTAGGTTATTGTGTCTTTTCTGGGTTGGTCTCCTATCTGTGCTTGTGTCCTTATGCTTATTCTTGTTTTTCAGTTTTGGGCAGTTATCTTTTACATGCCCTTCTTCATTGTGGTAGCATTTTACCTTTTTTTTCGTCTCTTACCCTCCACTTGATTAAACTTATTGAATTTAAATAATTTTTTAAATCTCCTTATCATTAAAGTTGTTTCGTCATCGTTAAGTGATGTCTCGGAATCTGGTTCATCCACTTTTACTTTTAAAGCAACATTTTGCCTTGATTCTTTCTTTAGACTTGCACATCTTGACTTATGAATTTCAAAAGTTGAAAAACATTCTTCTAAGGTGCTTACCTTTAAATCCTTAGAGATGAAATACGCATTTACTAAGGTTGACCATTCTGGAGTCCTAGGAAATACATTAAGCGCACACCTTAACGAATCTCGGTTGGATACCTTTTCTCCAAGATTCGTGAGTCCGATGATTAGCTCCTTGATTCTTCAGTGGAGGTGTGCAATGGTTTCTCCTTCTTCTAACCGAAGGTTGCTGATATGATTTCATAGCAGGTCCCGTTTTGCTAGTTTTGCCTCTAAGGTCCCTTCGTGTAGTTCTAGGAATTTCTCCCAGAGCTCCTTGGCTAACTCGTAGGCTCTAATATGGTTGACTTCTTAAGGTGATAAAACATTAAGCAGATGAAATTCCGCTTTACAATTTTACACGAAGTCGGCTTGCTCCTTCTTCGTCCACTGATATTCTTCTTTGTCTTTTGGAGTTATGAAACTATATTTTATAATGATTAATAATTCAAAACTTGTTTTAAAAAAATACCTCCATCTTATTTTTCCAGTTCGCGAATCCCTCAAACTTCGGTGGATGGATGCTCGATATGGACATCTCGTGTGCTTCGTTCGGCGGTTAGTCCTCCTGAAGCTAACCCGTTCTAATACCACTTGTAGGACCGTTGGCAGCCGGTTAGAGGGAGATGAATAGCCCTGACAAATAAAAAGAACCTTTCTCGAATTTACGACTTAATTAATCTAATACTTGCATAAATAAAATAAATGACTGAAAGAAAAAAGACACGAAAGGGTTACTTGGTTATAACTGGAAAGGTTGTTAATTCAAGGAAGTTGGAGCTCAGTAAACAATCTTCTTCTAGCGAAGAAGCCGCTTGCAACAGTTGAAGAACTCAATTACAGAATAAAACAAAACTAGAATGAATCACAAGTGTTGTTGTGAACCTCTTGGACCACAGCTGTATTTATAGCCCTGGTCGGGGCGCTGGGAAGGGCTCCAGGTGCTTGGAAGGGCTCCAGGATTCTATCCCCAATGCAATGGTTAAACGCCACTTCAATTTGGGTAAAGTTTGGATTCTAGGCGCCCGGATGATCCAGGCGCCCCGGACTGGTTCCGGGCGCCCGAATGGTCTGGGCGCCCCTGACTAGTTCTGGGCACCTGGACCAGGAAAGTCAACATAGTTGAATTTTTTTTGTCCGGGTCTTCCGCTCCAATTCCTCTCGCTTGGGATATTTCAGCCATCTGAAATATGGCTCACCCGAACCCAACTTCCACCCTTCTCGAGCAACCTTCTGCTCCGGCTTCTCGTCCCTCAGAAACACCACGCGCCTCCTTATCGTCTTTCCGCGTACTCTTCCGTAGCACCTCGTCCCTCAGATGCACCGAGCCCGTCGGCTCTCTCCCGTGTCGTCCTTCTCGCTAGCTGCGTCTTTTGCTCGACTTCTTGTACTCCTAAGTTCCTGCACACTTGGACACAAGGTTAAACCCAACAGGACCTAACTTAACTTGTTTGATCACATTAAAACTACCTTGAGATTCCAACAGATATTTAACCCCTGTGTCTAAGTGTGTAGGAACTTAGGAGCATAGAAAGTTGAGCAAAAGACGTAGCTAATGAGAAGGACAGAATGAGAGAGAGCCAACGAGCTCGGTACGTCCGATGGACGAAATGCTGTTGAAGAGTACACGAGCAGACGAGAAGGAGGCACGCGACGTTTCTGGGGGACGAGAAGCTAGAGCAGAAGATTGATCGAAAGCCAGAAGTTAGGTTCGGGTGAGCCCTATTCTGGATGGCCGAGATCACCCAAGCGAGCGGAGCTAGAGCGGAAGATACGGACCAATGCGAGTAGAACCGGAGCAAAAGACTCGGACCAAAAAGTCAACTAGAAGTTGAGTTTCTGGTCCAGACACCTGGAGCAGGTTTTTATCTGGAAAGCAATGTGGTGTGTTCCGTTACGACGGGGATAAAAGTTTATCCCCCCTCAGATACCTGAAACTCTTCCAGGCGTCCCGACCAGGGCTATAAATACAACCCTAGTCCCGGAAGCTAAAACAGAACACTTGTAATCATTTCTCTTTCGTTTAGCTTTCTGATCTAATGCATTAATTATTGTAAAGAGGCTTCTCCACCTGAAGGAGAGTTTAATGTGCTTTTAACTTCCTTGGATTAACAACCTCTCTGGCTGTAACTGTTGGTCCCTTGGGCGACCGACTAGAGGGGGATGAATAGCATGCACAAAAACAAACACAACCTTTCTCGTTATTTTATAGCTTAGTTAAATAAAACACTTGTATAAAAAAAAATTAAGAAATTAAATAAGGAAACATAGACACAATCGATTTACTTGGTTACAACCGGGGAGGTTGTTAATCCAAGGAAGTTAATGGCTCACTAAAGTTTCCTTCGGGCAGAAAAGCCTCTTGCAACAATCACAGCTCAAAAATAAAAAGTTAAACTCAAACAAAACTAATTACAAGTGTTGTTTCTCTAATTTCTTGGTGTACTTAGCTTTTGGGACCAGAGTTGTATTTATAGCCCTGGTCGGGGCGCTTAGAAGGGTTCTAGACACTTGGAGGGGAATAAAACTTTATCCCCGTCACAATGGATCACGTTTGATGTGATCTGAATAAAGATCCTTGTCCGAGGGCCCGGAAGGGTTCCGGGCACCCGGAGTCTGATGAGTCCGGGTGCTCGAACCAAGAAAGTTAACAACCTATTGACTTTCGATCTCGGTCTTCTGCTCCTGTTTCGCTCTCCTTGGTCCGGGCTTCCACTTCGGCTCCGCTCGCTTGGATGATCTCGGCCATCTAGGATAGGACTCACCCGAACTCAACTTCCGGCCTTCGAACAAGTTTCCACTCCGGCTTCTCGTCCCTCGGAAATACCGCGCTCCTCCTTCTCGTCTGCTCGCATACTCTTCCACATCATCTCGTCTCTCGAATACACCGAGCCCATAGACTCTCTCCCGTATCATCCTTCTCACTAGCTACATCTTTTGCTCGACTTCCTGTGCTCCTAAGCTCCTACATACTTAGACATAGGGTTAAACACTAACAGGACCTAACCTGACTTGGTTGATCACATCAAAACTATCTTGGGGTACCAACAATCTCTCCATTTTTGATGTGATCGAACCTAAGTTAAGTTAGGGTAAACAAATAGAAGTTAAAAAGAAATTTCTTAGTAAAAAAAACTTAAGTGCAAAAATTAAACTTTGAAATAATATCCTCCTCCTAAACTTAATCTTTATTACTCCCCCTTTTGATCATATTAAAAATGGAGTACCAAAGAAATTCCATTTAACAATGATAAAAAGCATATGATAGATTCGACAGGCAATCCGTTGAACCACTTTTGTACCGAGCCAGATAGAGTATTTAAAAACACCCGACACTTAATAGTGTCATTGTACTGGTGCAACAGCGCAGCGTTCTAAAATTTGCAAAGGTGATCCTCTAGATCCTTGCTACCATCATACTCTCCGATGGTTGGGGGCTTATCCCCCTTCTGCAATTTCCCCTCAAGCACCCTCAAAGAGAAGGGTACTTGTAATTCCTCGGGCAACTCCCTCGGCTCCTCCCTGACGACTATGACCTTTCCCTTCTTCGAATCTCTAGGTGGGGAACTTTCAGCCATAGAGGCCTGGTGTTGCTCTTTCTTGTTGTAATACTCTGGGCAAGGGTTATGATAGAAAGCTCAGGGGAAATCCTTGGCTTAGCTTGTTTCCTCTTAGACCCCCTATCTGAAGCGTGAGTCTAGTCCTTTGAAACTGCAAGCATCTTAAGCAGTTGTGAAGCGGTGGTGTGCCTTTCGGAAGCCGCTCACCTCTTGGCTTCCTTGAACAGTTCGTACTCTCCGACTGTCATGGTGACATTAATCTTACCGGTATCCTCCATCGTCACGTTCCAGAACAGGCGAAAGAGATTCCCACAGACGGTGCCAAATTGATCCTGTTTGGAATTTGAGTCAGGCGGAGGCCGGCAGAGATGGCGTTGGTATTGACAGAGAGACGACTTTGACGCACCCTGTGTATGCACGTCCAAAAGGCAAACCCCTAAGTGGAACTCTCTAATCTATAGTATAAGGACTGATAGTACCTGAACTCTACGCACACTCAGACAAGCCCCCGGAGCGTTAGAAACTAGAAATATGCCATCACCCCGACTGTGACCGCCAAGAAATATGCGGCTGATGACGTGAGGTGGCCCAACTTCCTCTTTCTCCCGACTGTTGACTGTCATACCTCCTTGACTTTTAACTGCCACACCCCCTTGATTTTTAACTGTCAAATCTCCTTGACTTTTGACTGTCACATCCTCTTAATTTTGACTATCTGATCTTATTATGTCCCACTTTTATACCCCGTATCAGCAATAATAAAAATCATAAAATTAATAGCCAAAGCATCACCCTTTATGTTACCATCAAGTTCTCCCATCGGCAATATCTGGCCCTCCATTGATCGATCATCGACATGAATATTAGTGGGTGCTGACTAAGGTTCTTGTAGTGCTAATTAAGATTTTAATTGTTTACAATATCTTAAATAATATTGCTTCATATATAAATTCACTAATCTTTCAAAGATGTTAACAATAGCAATCTTATTCATCATTAAATTAAAATAAAACATATGGTTACAATCAAACAAGTAAAAGCACATTAATTCTCACATGAATAACACTCATTATGATCATGACCATACCTTATAAGGTATGTTTGTATCAAATGAATTATAAGAGGGAATAAAAAACAATCATCAAGAGTAGTTGATAACTCTGCAATTGGCTCGTACGGTTCCTTGTTTCCCCGTGAGCACACCAATCTTACCCATCTTCACCATGGATGCGGCAAACGCCTTCTTAAACAAGTTGGGGTTTTTTGCATATTGATACACCTTGTAAGAAGTTGCAGATGTTGACATCAAAGTCTGATCTGAGGTGAAGAGACCGCGGTGCGTTGTGACAGCCTTATAGAAGCCAGAGTCAAAGGTGAGGGAACTTTGTGGGTCCATATCCACTTCATTGACCGTGTTCCCTGGAGGGCATTCACGCTTCAACTTTTTAGCATATACGTAGTCCAAACTTGGATCACCTTTTAGAGTTCCACTATAGTTGTAAAGTCTGTCTGCAAAAGAAGGACAGTGTGCGACGCCAATGGTGTGTGCTCCTATGTAAATTAAACAACATAAAATGTTAGAACTTTTGTATCAAAAAGGCCACCATATTCTTCAAAAAGGCCAACATATATATGGTGATTAGCATCATATAAAAATCATCATATTTTTCTTATCAATAATTACCTGAGAGAGTAACTAGGTCATCTCGGTTAAGACCTTTGCGAGCAAACATGGCAGTGAGTTGAGTGAGGTTGAATGTTGGAGGAGGGAGATCGACCGTTTCATTTATTAATGACTTTCTTCCATCTTTTCTACCTGATGGCACGCTGTAGTACTTTCCTCCATACTGCATTCATGAATTTCCATTTTCATAGTCAAAACAATTTCATTAAATAATGAATAAACATACTATAAATTTTGGATTTGATTACATGCACAACACTGTCTCTAGCCGCGAAGGCAATGATATCAGCGCATGAGACTGTTCTTTTGCAGGTAGATTCCAAACGTTTTTTGATAGTATCGATCACATCAAATACTTCATCCTCAAAGGTTTCGTTCGGTGGTGATTCTTTCTCTGCAATGTTGCCCTTTGTCGAGTCAACTAGAATCGAAGCTTCGCAACCCTATAATGCAATATTATTGTCAATTGATGTAAAAAATAACAGATTAATGATATTAAGTATATTCATGCATATATGTATACTAACTCGAACAAAGCAGTCATGAAAGTGCAACCGAACGAGATCAGCGCCAATGCCAGGGCTGGCCTTAAAAGCCTTGTCGAGCTCCGTCTTCACAATATCCTCAGCTTTAGGGCAACTATCCGAGTAGAACCCTACTTTGATCTCAGAAGCTGAGCCTGCTATGCTCATGCACAAGACAACAGCCAAAGAAAGCCACATTGAGCCTCCTCTTCCTAAAGCCATCTCCTACAAACTCTCTCTCAGTGATCCAATGTCGATCTCGTGTTGTTGATGTTGTTGTTGTTGTTGTTGTGAAGGCCTTCCCCCATCCCTATTTATAGTCACCAATTTAATCAACTATTAATCCCATTACTCCACCAACTCCCATATCGTTGCTTATGGCTTCCACGCCCACTTGAAATTAAGCACAACCCTTTTTTTTTAATTTTGTTGTTGTTGTTGTAGTATTATTTCATTATTGACTTTCATCATTGAAGGAATGCTATTAGCGTGCAAGCCTGTATCCATTGAAATGGTGTTTTATACAAAGCTGGAACATTTATATTCCTGATTATTTATTCATCATCTGCTACTTGAGTACTTGGTGCCCACCGGCAAATGCATTTAAATTTTAATGCAGAGTTGACATTCTGGCATATGGGAACTGGTCAACTTCTTTGTTGCAAAAAAAGAAAATATAAAGAAGGAAAAATTTATGTTAACATGATAAAACAGCCCAACTACATGTTTCATAATTAATAGTTAAACAAAATGCCTTTGGACTGAATTCCCATGTGATGTGGTATGATGAATTGCAAATTTAATTGGTTTATTTGGAATGGTATTAGTTTCATACAATGTTCCTCGCATTGTGCCCATATTCACGGACATTATAATTTCTTTGAAGAATCATTTTCGAACTATCGGATCAAAATATTAATAATTGATACCATTGATTGACAAACTATGCATTCAAAATTTGATTTGCACTTAATTCCCACAATTTCACAGCCTGAAAAGGTTTCACATGAGCGTATTGATGTAGGATGAAAAACAGGCTCCACGTGGCATGTCCCTAGTTTATCAACTCAAACTTAGAGTAGGATAAAAATCAAGATAGAACAAAAGAGGCTCAACCTGAATGTGGTCTAAGATAGATTGGTTAGTCGGGTCCAAGTCACCTTGGCCAAGGACACACCAAATGACATCTTGCTGGTGAAAGAAGACCGAGTCACGTAAGGCTGCCCTAGGTTATAGCCTAGTGTTGCGGGGCTCCACCTATGTTAGGAAGTAGTTAGAGTATTCACAATCGTAGGCATCTTCAAGGAGTCCTTTTAATCTCACGTTAACGTCACATTAAAAGTAAAAAAATTTATATATCTCTTTACTATCAAAAACCTCTATACAACTTCTTTTTGGTGGGTGCCATATTTTTTTATTATATATATTTCTTATCTCTCCTTCCTATTTTATTTTATATATAATTAATTTTTAAAAAAAAAATTAAATCCATACACTCGGAATAACATTGATAATTAAATTTACCTTTTATTAAATAAAAAATATAACATTATCAAAATTAATAAATTATTTTTTTACTAATTATAACTGTAGTATGTCCAGATAATGCAATTGATTATCACATAGATCACAATTTCTTCGGAGATATTCTTGGAATTCTTGGGTGGAACCTTGAAATATTTATGACGGAGGATTTCTTTCATCATCCGACCAATGCACTACTGTATCTCCCTCATTCTTAATAATCATGTTGTGCAAAATAATGCAACTCACTACTACATCTCCTTCATTTTTAATAATCATGTTGTGCAAAATAATGCTATCATTGCCCATCAGATTGAAGCACTCCAAATGCCCGTTCGACATCCTTTCTCCCACCCTCCTATATTTCGTTAAATAATTTTCTCTTGGGATCTTGGGGGCATAGAAAGTTCTTGATGAAAGTAGCTCATTTCGGATAAATCTTATTTGTCAGATAGTATCCTTTTGTATATTGTGTATTGTTAATCGTAAAATTAACCTCAGGTGTTGTCACGCCCCGGGGGAGTCCCTGCCAGAAGAAATTTCGACAACATCCCCCCTGTACAAGTGACAATATAAAACTTTACTACAAGTCCTCCGGGCCACACAAATCTCGGCCAACACGGTTGGAACAATAACAAAAAAAGTAAACAAACAATCCACGCAGTTTATATTTACTCAGTCTCTGGCTAACACAACCACGTAGTTTATATTTAATTAAGCCCTACTCCACTACAACAACGGAAAACTGAACCCACAACAGAAATCCAACGCAGCGGAAAACAACGGCAGTAGACCAAAACTCGATAAAAATTCTCGAGTACAATCCTACATCACAAGTATATAGAAAATACATAACAAGTAAACCAAATATCCAAAACTGAAAAACCCGTCGCGATAGGTGGTGGGGGACTAGCGACTTGAACCTCCTGACAGCATCAACCTAAAATGGTAATAAATCAACGGGGTGAGTTTAACAACTCAGCGGGTATCGGGCTGACATGCATAATAAGAATTAACCAATAGTAATAAATATGTCTACAGTCTCCTGGAGTAATAGAAAATGCAAAACTATGAGAAAAGGAGAAGTTGTACTCACCAGGATCTCCTACCAGAGTAATAAGATCGTCAGACCAAAAGTAACATGTTCCTATATTCATGTCAAACATATGCATCCACCAAATATGCAGCAAATAAAGTGCAGCAAACACAAGCAATAAATGCAATCATGCATATGATGCATATGACATGGTCACCCCTGACGCCAGTCAACCATCTCACACACGATGGTGAGACCGAATGGGTAGAGCTATGACAACTGTGTACTCTGTCATCATTGCTCCTGATGAGTGATCGAGTGAACAGGATGCTGTCGAAGTACACCTATCCTCCTACCCCAAATCATAAGTGGGGGATCCCAATGCTCTCATCTCCCTGAGATAATCCAGAGGAAGGATCCCTGCCGACTACCATGTTGCATCACCACTACTCATGAGCGGACCAGTGGAGCCTAACAGGAGCAACCTGTTGCAACACACCCTGTCTGAATAAAAACCACTAACTCATGAGTGGTTGTGTGTGCAGATTCATATAACTGGCGATGTGCTCAACAATAATGGAGCCAACAATCGCTCAGCATGCAATCATGCGAGATGGTGCACATGAAAATCTTGGTCATATCTACCTCCATAAAACATGTACCAAAAATAAATTGATCAAATAAACAGATCTAGTTACACGGGTTAGATATGGTAAATGTCTAGTCTGGTGTATCATAAGGCATGGTATGTCACTACCTCTATGAGCATAAATAATCATGGCAATAAACAAGAGGGTATAAAACATAAATGCAGAATAGATAAAAGCATGCAACAGGTATCATGTAGTGACATATCAAAGCAAAGATAAACATAATTATTACTAGAAGTTATAACCTACTACGCATATCAATATGACATTATCAAAATAAATAAGTCAAGGTACCCGCCTCCAATAAAGTGCGTGCCAAAGGTAATCCCACGTAAGGCAACTTGTCGCAAATCAAAATCCTGTAACAATACATTTAATTTAGCTACTCCCATATATATCAAATAGCTAAACTAAATTCTTATTTACCAAAAACCCTAATTCATTCATTAAATCTCGATTAACCACATACTCGGGTATAATCCGAAGCTTAGATTAATTCTAAACAACCACCAGATTCAACTTAAACAAGATTCACTTTTCCATCTTCTTACCTTATCACAAGATCTCGTCTGTAGACCGACTGCCAAGAGGTATGACGGCCGGAAATATGCTAGGGCTTCGTGGCTAAAGCTATAATGAATCTACTGCCCCTACATTCCACATCCCAATCATCATGAATCTCCTAATTTATCTCCAATTGATCACTGTTAAAAATTCCAGTTTCACAGAATACAACTACCCTTGCTGGAAACTACTTACCCTACTATAATACCTTCTCTGTTCACTCACGACCAAGGAGAGCGGCTGCTGAAAATGCTAGCCAGGTGTTACTGTTGCCACAATTTCATTGCCGACACTGTAAAGAAGCTAATCTTTGTACCCATAGATTTCCTCTAATATGGCAGCGAGGCAGCAGAGTACTCCCCTGTGATTAGTGGAGAGGGATCTCACTTTTTCTTCAACACCCTAAATCGCAATCAATGAATGAATCCATTTAACGTCGACATCATCAATTAGCCAAACCATCCCTAAAATGCACACCGATCCACAACATAGCTTACCTCAATTTGATTGCTCGCGAAAAACAGAGGACAGGGGGGGTGAGGTATCAGTGTTGGTTGCTCACGACAAAAAGGGTAGCGTCAACTGTAGATCGGCAACAGTCGGCTGGATCAGTAGTGGGTGCCGTCGAGATGTCCCTCAGATGTTGCTCAGCGGTGATCAGGCGTCGGCCATGGTGGTCGGCGGTAGCACGAAGAGAAGGGAGGACTGGCAAATCAAAACTAGGGCAGAGGAGAAGGAAACTCGGTTGCTCCAACGATAATCGGTGCAACCCTCGCAGTGGCAGCAAAGGATCAATCTAGGGCACGGCGTAGCCACAGAGATTGCCATTGAGGAAGGAGAAGGGGCAGTAGCGCAACGCGAAGAGGAGGAGAAGAGGGGAAGGAGCACTGCGACACCGGTGACAGATTGGGAGAGGAGGAGGGGCATCGTCGTCGGGTGTGGTGAAGCCGAAGGGATCGGGGAAGAGGAGAAGAGAGGAGAAGGGTTGGGTTCGGCAAGGGGAGAAATAGGGCATGACAACAAAGGAAGAGGAAAAGAAAAAGAAAGATTTAAAGAAATTAAACTTTTCGTCATTTAAATGGAGTAACTTAAACAGGCTTTCCCCTAGTCTTAATATTTCTTCCCGTAACCTACACCATAAGACCTTCGAAAAATTTTCAAAAAATTTCTAAAAATTCTGAAAAAAATCCGTTAAGGTTATCTGTCCATTTAACCTTAGTATTGGGTTATGGTATTTTACATTCTCCCCCACTAATAAAAATTTGATCTCCAAATTTCGTTATCTATCATCAGTAAGTACTAGCAAAAGCTAAACAGTATAAATGTTGAACGGAAATTTAACTCACATACCTCAAGTGAAAAGATGGGGGTATCGAGCTCAGATCGTATCCTCAAGCTCCTAGGTAGCCTCCTCGTTAGTATGATGTTGTCATCCAACTTTAACCAACCATATAGTTTTGTTCGGCAGCTGACGCTCTTTTTGGTCCAGAATCCGTACCAGAACCTCCTCGTAGGTAACGTCAGGCTGAATGGGAATTGGTATATCCGACAGAACATGTGATGGGTTGGCTACGTATCTCCTCATCATAGACACATGGAACACATCATGAACGCCTGCCAGAGCCAGTGGTAGTGCCAGACAATAAGCTACTGCTCCAATCCTCTCCAAGATCTAAAAGGACTCAATGTATCATGGAGCAAGCTTACCTCGGAGGTCAAATCTCTTCACCCCTTTCGTGGGTGAGACTCTCAGAAAAACATGGTCGCCAGTAGAGAACTCCAGGGGTCTATGTCTCTGATCAGCATAACTCTTCTGGTGGTCCTACATCTCGGACATCCTCCGTCTAATAGTGCGGACCAACTCTGCCTCCTGCTGAGATCTCTGAGGTCCTAATAGCTGGGCCTCCTCAACCACCTCCAAGAGGGTGGGTGTCCGACAAGGTCTACCATACAACGCTTCAAACGATGCCATCTGGATAACCGAATGATATCTGTTGTTGTAGGCGAACTCTACCAATGGCAAGTGGTCCTCCCAGCTGCCTCCAAAATTCATAACACAAGACTTCAGCAAATCATCTAGAGTCTGAATGGTCCGCTTTGACTGCCCATCTATCTACGGATGGAAAGCTGTGCTGAATCGGAGTTGTGTGCCCAAGGCCTACTACAGGCTCTGCCAGAATTGGGACGTGAACCGTGAGTCTCTATCCGATATAATACTTAATGGTATTGGTGCGGTTAGCACTAACGGTCTAACTCAGGTTTTGATGAATGACAAATCAGGTTTGTCGTGATCTAACACTCTGACCGAGTGTGCAGGGGAAATCCAAACAGGTCGACGGGCTGACCGGATGTCTGACACGAAATCCAAGCGGGTCGACGGGCTGACCAGACGCTTGGCGAGAAGTCCAGCTAGGTCGACGGTGTAACGACCACCCTTCTTTACTACTTTACTACTCTCTAAGGTGACTGTTACTTAACTATTAACTCTACTTAACCGGTGTGATCGAAACCACGAGGAATCCCTACCAAAAAATTTCGGCAGAGTCTCCCCTGTACCGGTGACCATAAACATCAATACATACACAGTATACACAGCCACAGTCGGCTGGACATATATCAAACAACTCACGCAGTAAATAATCCAAAACAAAAGAGAAATATACCAGAAATCATCACACAAGATCACAATTCATCTACTATGTCCTAATAACATCAAGATAATATATACCATCCCGAATACTTCTAACATAGCAAAAGGAAAAGAAAACTAAAAGAAACTCCTTCCTAGTCCCAAGGCTTCCATAGTCCAGGCATCGTACATCCACCACACATCTCCTTGTTGCCTTCCTTCTGACTATAGCTTTCCTTTACCTTTATCTGCAATAGGAGGAAAATAAATCTATAAGCGAAACGCTTAGTAAGTACTAATCTATCTCACAAAAACTCGAAAGTGCATAAGATGCAAAGGATAATGAAACTGAAATGCTAAAAAGAAAAGCTAAACAAGCTCATCTAATAGCAAAGCACTAAAATAATCTGCATACTCATGATATACAAGAATAAATCTGCATACTGGAAATAAAGCTAATCATGCTCAATAAACTCATAAGGAAAACAAATGAAAACTAATACGATATGCTTAGAATTAAAAGAGCTAATCTTGGCTAGTTCTAAACATAGGTGATACTTGTTTCATTTACTTATAGCTTTATACTTGAAATTAATTCTTAACTTTCTTCTTCTTCTCTTTCTTGGGCTCAGGCTTAGTACCATCTCATGCGTGCTCTCTAATAGAGACTGAGGTAGTCAGCCTCCAGTCCTATAAGGGTAAAGTCCTCGGTCTTACCAGGGCCAAAACCTCGGAATTGGTCACCTGGATTTGTTTAACGATAACCTTAGAAGTCGGGTACTAGCCTCTTACTTTGATTTACTTGTTATCTTTTCTAACTAGACCTTGGTCGTTTTCTTTACTCATACTTCTCATAATCCTTTATTAGAGCTTACTAGAACCCTGTAGGTATATCTAACAAGTAGAGAATTGCAACTAACTGAGCATGCTATAAAAATAAAGCAAGGAAAAGAAAATCTGACTTCTTTAAGCATGCTACAATAAACATAAATTAAAGGAAAGCAAAAATCTGAACTCTCTAAGCATGCTATAAAATGAAGCAAAGCCAATCAACCTACAAGATAAGCTTAATAGCTGTTCATGTTCAAGAAAACCAAGAAACTAACACTACATGCTTTAAATAAAGACTGTTTTTGCCTTTTTGAGTAGCAAGGAAAATTGTTAAACTCATTCTAACTAAATAAAGGGTTGTTCTTGCCCTTTTTAGTAGCAAGGAAACTAAGCTACAAGGTACACTATATATATCTGTTGTTCGTCTAAATTGAAATCCTAACTAATAGGGGTTGTTCTTGCTAAAACAAGGTTGTGCACGTTTGGCATGTATAACTGAGTGCTAAATAATTTCTTAACGCATATTATCATGTACAGGTTAACATCAAAAGAAAGCAACATAATTTAGGAATTCACTTCTGAGGCATTCTGGTTTGACAACTAGACCCTATATGGAAGCAACTGGGCCCTATTAACAATTATGATAAAAATAAAACAGGCAATTATAACATATTGCTATCCTGCTAAATCCGAACTCTACATCTAATTCTGTTTGAAAAACATGCAGGGCAACCATAACATGTTTCTATCATACTAAATCCAAACTCTACAACTAGTTCCATAAGGAAAACATGCGCTGTTCAAGAACCAACATATTCACAGAATTCATGCTTCGATCTGTAAATCTAACCACCAAAGCATAATTTGCAAGTTAAAGCTACGATTTATCATGTAAACCTTCTAGAAAAGAACTAAACTCAACAATCACTAGCATACCTAGCAACTGTTATAGAATAGCTACGCCACTGATTTGTAACTCACGGCAGGAAACAACATAACAGGTAATCTGAACATTTCTTACTGTGCTTACATGCTAAGAATTAAAGTGAATTCCTTCTATACAATTAAACTCGAACAATAAACTAGCATGCTTAACATGTATGCCACGGAAGGTAAGGAATGAAAGGGAAGACCCTAGCTTATAATCCTGTTCAACAGCAAACCCAAGCAAGAAACTTTCGGCACAACAACTTAGCATGGTAATTTGACATAGCAACTTCTAAAAGGAAACCTAACATAGAAATTTCAACACAGCAACCCTAGCTTATTCAAAAGGGAAAACCCTAGCATATACTTCTACTCGGCAAAAAAAAAATCCGAAAGCAAGGAAATGAATACCGAAAGTTCGGAGCAACTCCTACCACAGGTGAGTAGTACTTACCTACTGTTCTTGGACTTACAACCGAAGGAAGGGCTGCTAGGGTTCGGAGGAATGAAGATCTCGGCCCCTTCTTGTGCCCGTGCGCTCACCTTGCCGAGAGGAGCTCGGATATGTGAAGAACCCGCGGAGGAGGGAGCTCGCCGGCCGCCGAAGTGAAGCCCTAAGCCTGGTTCTTCATTTCCGCCACGAGAGGAGAAGAATCGCGTGGCGTCGCGTGTGAGGAGAAGAAAGGATCGGGGAATTAGGTTTTTGGAGAAAACGTTTCCTTCTTTTATAACTAATGACTATTTTCGGTTCCTAAGACCCCTTATAATATTTCGCTCCTCTATTTGTTCACAAAAGACTCGCGGCTCACTTGGTTGCCTCACTTCGCTTAAGGCTTATGACTTGTCCGAGGTCTACGGGTCGAACCTCGGCTGGAGCTCTTTATTTTTGCAACTTCTTCCTCTTGGTAACAATACCAAACGACTTCCAAAAATTACGTAAAAGTACTCTCAAAATTTCTAAAAATCTCTAGAATATTTTAAAAGCATTTCTAAATATTTTTAAGGACTTTTAGAACTCAAAATAGGGAAAATTGGGTCGTTACAACCCCCCATACCTTATAAAAAGTTCATCTTCGAACTTAGAATAGTTCTGGATATTTCTGTCTCATACTGTCCTCACGTTCCTAAGTGACTTCCTCGTGCTTCTGGTTTTGCCAGATGACCTTCACTAGTGGTACTTTTTTATTCCTTAGTCTCTTAACTGCTCTGTCCACTATCCGTGTAGGTCTGCTCTCATAGCTAAGATCCTCTTGAACTTGCACTGACTGAGGCTCAATCACTTGGCTAGGGTCGTGAATACACTTCTTTAGCATGGAGACATGAAATACGTTATGTATTGCTGACATATCCTGTGGTAAGTCCAGCTTGTAAGCTACTTTCCCAATACTTTCTGTGATCAGGTAAGGTCCTACATAACGAGGACTTAATTTGCCCTTCTTGCCAAATCTCATCACTCCCTTCATAGGAGCAACCTTGAGAAAGACTGAATCCCCTACTTGGAATTCAAGTGGCCTACGACATGTGTCAACATAACTCTTCTGTCTACTCTGGGTAGTCTCAACCCTCTGTCTGATCTTTTGGATAGCTTGAGTAGTCTCATCTATCAGCTCTGTCTGAATGCCCAGTTCCACTTCCATCTCTCTTTTTTTCACTTGCTTCTTGCCATCAAATAGGTGATCTGCACTTCCTGCCATACAACGCCTCATAAGGTGTCATCTTGATGGTAGTCTGGTAACTATTGTTGTAGGCAAATTCAGCTAAGCATAGATACTTGCACCAACTTCCCTTGAAATCTAATGCACAAGCTCTGAGCATATCTTCTAAAATCTGATTTACTCGCTCTGTATGTCCATTAGTCTGAGGATGGAAGGCTGTGCTGAACTTGAGTTTGGTGCCTAGTGCAGTTTGAACACACTCCCAAAAGTGAGAGGTGAAGCGCCCATCTCTATCAGAAACAATAGATTTAGGTACTCCATGAAATCTGATCACTTCCTTAACGTACAGTTGTGCCAACTGCTCTATAGAATGGAACACCTTGATAGCTAGAAAATGAGCAGACTTAGTCAATCTGTCCACTACTACCCTTATTGCGTCATATCCATTTGTAGTTCTTGGAAGACCTGTTATGAAGTCCATGGATATGTCTTCCCACTTCCACTCTGGTATCGGAAGAGGCTGTAGAACTCCTCCTGGTCTCTGGTGCCCCGCTTTGACTCTCTGACATGTCAGGCAGGTACTGACATACTAGCAACATCCCTTTTGAGTCCAGACCACCAGAACCATTGTTTCAAGTCTTGGTACTGTTGGTGCGGGTAGCACTAACGGTCTAACCTAGGTTTTGATGAATGGCAAATAGGTTAAGTTAGTTTTGTTATTATCTGACACTTTGATCGAGTGTGCAGGAGAAGTCCAGACAGGTCGACGGGCTGACCGGATGTCTGGCACAAAGTCCAGCTAGGTCGACGGGCTGACCGGATAGCTGGCGAGAAGTCCAAGCGGGTCGACGGGCTGACCAGACGCTTGGCGAGAAGTCCAGACGGGTCGACGGGCTGACCGGACGTCTAGCAGGTAAGTGAGGTAAGTCACTGGAGGGGAGTGACTGCAAGGACGCGTTCCCGGGAAGGGAACATTAGGCGTCGATCTGGTTTAGATCCATTTCGGATGTCTAAGTCGAGATCGTGACTAGATTCCGGTCTCGGAAAGACGAAATCTAAGTCATACTATTTGTGCTAATTCTTACTATGATAAAATGTGCTAACAATCTGTGTTGCAGGATATATATTGCCTCGGACTAACTTTGTTTTGCAGGAAAAAGGAGTTTTCTGGAACAAGGTGGTCCGGGCGCCCGGAGGGAATCCGGGCGCCCGGAAGTCAAATTATATCCAAACCAAGCCGTCACCATGTGGAGCATCTCGGTTTGAGCAGCGACGTCACATTCCAGGCGCCCGGAAGGAATCCAGGCGCCCGGAACAGCATATAAAAGAAGCCCCAGGCAGGAACTTCGAACAATCAATCAATCTGAGAACTCTTCTACTGCTGGTCTTGCTGCTCGACGTTCAGTGCGACGCCAACAAAGCTCCGACAAAGTGCTCCTTCGGTTTCTTAATTTCCTTGTCGGTATTGCTTTATTTTCACCAGCAGTTCTTGTGTTCATTTTTGTAACTATATTCGAATTGTTAGTGATTGCCCAACGAAAGTGGTCAAGGACCACGGGCCTTCGAGTAGGAGTCATCACAGGCTCCGAACGAAGTAAAAAACATTTGTGTCTATTTTACTTTTCCGCTGCGTTTATACTCTAAGTTTTCGAATCGATATTCACCCCCCCTCTATCGAATCTAACGGTCCTATAAGTGGTATCAGAGCAGGTACCGCTCTGATTTGGTGCAACCACCAATCAGACTGGGGGTGAAATTCTTTCTTTTTTCGGTCTTCAGTTTTACACTCAAACTCCAAACTGGTTTATCATTTTTTTTTATTATTTTTTTTAGAGCTAAATTGGTGCAACACCAATCTAGATTTTTCTACTATTTTTCTCTTCCCGCACTACTAATCCAAGACCAAGTCTTGGGATATTTTTTTTCGGTTATTTACCTGTGCACAGAATGTCCCAACAAGAAGGATTCAGCACAGGGCGACCTCCACTCTTCAACGGGGACGACTTTCCGTACTGGAAGAAGCGCATGGAGGTCTACCTCAAAACAGACTTCGACCAGTGGATGAGCATTACGAGACCCTACAAAATTTCAGTGGACAACTCCGGGAATCTAGTGGATCCTGAAGACTGGACAGCTGACATGAAGAAAATAAAGCGATCAACACTCTACAGTGTGGATTGACAAGAGAAGAACTAAACAGAGTCGGTCCACACAAAAACGCTAAAGAGCTATGGGACAAGTTGATCGAACTGCACGAGGGAACGAGCGACGCCAAGGCAATAAAACGAGACCTGCTTTTAAATAAAAATTTTAATATAAAAATGCAGGAAGGTGAAATGGCGAATCAACTCCACGCAAGAGTCAAGGACATCCTTAACGGGCTTCATGCGATAGGCCACCAGATGGAAAATAGAGACTTAATAAGGTACACATTAAATGCTTTTCCACGTAATAGTTTGTGGGCATCAATTGTAGATGCTTACAAAATTTCAAAAAATCTTTCTGAATTAAAATTAGACGAGCTTTTCTGTGAATTAGAATTATATGAACAAACTAATGTTGGAGCCGAAAAAGGTATAGCTTTATTTGCAGGTTCCTACAAAGAAAAGAAGAGCAAGCCTGAGGATGAAGAAGATCGCGACCAAGACTCCGAAGATGAAGAACACCTGGTGAACCTCGTAAGAAAAATGTTCACCAGGAGAAAAAGGAGCTTCAGCACAAAGGACCTTCAGAAGATCAGTTCTCCCTCAGATCAAAAGACCGTGACTTGCTTCGGCTGCAACAAAAAGGGACATTACAAGAACGAATGCCCAAAACTGAAGTTCGATAAATTGAAGCCAACCAAAAAGAAGGCCCTCAAAGCAACGTGGGACGACTCCTCGGACGAATCAGAGGAAGAAGAACAGAAACATCAGAGCCACCTTGCACTGATGGCCCGCGAAGCTGAAACAGAAGACGAGTCGGAAGATGAAGACGGGTCTGGACCCGAAATAAGCCACGAGTCTATACTCGTTTCCGAAGGCCCGAATGAGGTATATTTTAATTTAAACAAAAAAATTTTTAGAATTATTTCTTGTTTAAATAGTAAATTAACTAAAATAGAAAATGAAAACAAATCACTTCTTGAGGAAAATCAAAACCTCAAGGAACAATTAAAAAATTCGAATCAAACTCAAGATCTAACACTTGAGGAGGAGAATTTATCATTAAAAAATGAAATAAACAGTTTAAAGGAGATGTTAGAAAAATTCACAACGAGATCAAAAAATCTAGACTTAATCCTAAATAATCAAAAGGCATGCTATAATAAAACCGGATTAGGATATAAGTCGAATTCAAATAAAACCTTCAAATCATTAATAACCCAACACAAATCAGCCAATCTAGCTTGGGTTCCGAAAGCGTGCTTAACCACGCAAATAAGACTTAACCAATATTATATACCTAAAGAAAAAATACATTATATAAAATCGAATAAACCAAACCAAAATCCAAAATACAAACCCAAATCAAATTCAAACTTTAAACACCTTAAAAATCAACAAAATTATCATCAAGTTAATCATAACTATAAAAGGAATCATCACAAACCTAAAACCAAAATTTAAATTAATGGCCAAAAATTCAGGGGGAGGCTCCAGAATAGCTGGCACCTCCAAAACTAACTTACCCGACAGGGTAACCCAAAATTTACCAACTCGGCAGGGTAATTAGGATTAGTTAAAAAGAGACCAAGTTTAACTTGAATCATGGTACTGGTGAAATTTTTGGATGATAGTACGTTAGGGAAGCTTGGGCATCGCATGTCTAGAAAGATATGGCTTCAATCTGGTGCATTTGGCCAAGTAGAACTGACCGAAGCTACCCTTAAATGGATCCTAATCAATCAGACCAAGATTGAGTACTAAGCTCCGTGGATAGGACTATTCGGAAAATCTCGAAAGGTTGGTTACTTCTAATGACGTCCATGTGACTCACCAAGCTTAGAAATTTATCCGAAGAATGCCTATTTGTGGAGACCAAAGCTAAATCTGAATCTAACACAACTTAAACCAAAACTCCATAAGTAAAAAAAAAAAATCTAATTTCATCTCACAAAATCATAGGATTCCCTGATTGATAATATAGATCGGGTGAGATGAATAAGGTTTAAAATCTTTAAAAAAAATTATTATTAACTCAAAAAAAATTAATTTCAAAATTTTAATTTTAAACTTAAAAATTAATTTCAAAATTTAAATTTTAAACTTCAAAATTAATTTCAAAATTTTAATTTCATACTTAAAAAATTAATTTCAAAATTTTAATTTTAAAACTTAAAAATTAATCTCAAAATTTTAATTTCAAATTTTAAAAATTAATTTCAAATTTTTAATTTTAAACTTTAAAAAAAAAAAAAATTTAATTTCAAAATTTTAATTTTAAACTTAAAAAAAATTAATTTCAAAATTTTAATTTTAAACTTAGAAAAATTAATTTCAAAATTTTAATTTTAAACTTCAAAATTAATTTCAAAATTTTAATTTCATACTTAAAAAAATAATTTCAAAATTTTAATTTTAAAACTTAAAAATTAATTTCAAAATTTTAATTTTAAACTTAAAAAAAAAAAAATTAATTTCAAAATTTTAATTTTAAACTTAAAAATTAATTTCAAAATTTTAATTTTAAACTTAAAATTTTAATTTTAAACTTAAAAGATTAATTTCAAAATTTTAATTTTAAAACTTAAAAAAATTAATTTTAAAACTTAAAAATTAATTTCAAAATTTTATTTTTAAACTTAAAAATTAATTTCAAAATTTTAATTTTAAACTTAAAAAAATTAATTTCAAAATTTTAATTTTAAAACTTAAAAAAATTAATTTCAAAATTTTAATTTTAAAACTTAAAAATTAATTTCAAAATTTTATTTTTAAATTTAAAAATTAATTTCAAAATTTTAATTTTAAACTTAAAAATTATTTTCAAAATTTTAAATTTTAAACTTAAAAAATATTTTCAAAATTTTAAATTTTAAACTTAAAAATTAATTTCAAAATTTTATTTTTTAAAAAATTAATTTCAAAATTTTAATCTTAAAAACTTAAAAATTAATTTCAAAATTTTAATTTTAAAAACTTAAAAAAATTAATATCAAAAATTTAATTTTAAACTTAAAAATTAATTTCAAAATCTTAATTTTAAACTTAAATTAATTTTACACTTAAATAATGCATGCTCAAAAGACTAATTTTAAATCCTACTTACTGTCGGAAACCAAGTGGATTTTGGGCAGTGGTTGCTCCAAACATATGACTGGAGATCACACCAAGTTCACTCAACTCACTTACAAAAGCCTAGGAACAGTTGCCTTTGGAAACAACGGCAAACTCAAGGTAATTGGTATAGGTAATATTGAATTAAAATTAGACTTTATAATTACAAATGTTTTACTTGTTGAAAATTTTAAATATAATCTTCTAAGTATAAGTCAATTGTGTGATACTAGGTATAAGGTCAAATTTCTATCTACAGAGTGTTTAATCAAACATCTAGATAATCCTACCATAAGCCTAAAAGGTTTTAGAAAAGACAACATCTATGCCATCAACCTAACCATTTCTTCCATTAAGTGTTATTTAACACAAAAAGAAGAAACTTGGTTATGGCATAGGAGGATGTCTCACACCAACTTTAGAAATATAAGTAAACTAAATGGACTTGTAAAAGGCTTACCAAAGCTACCTAACTTAGATTCAACCATATGTAATGCTTGTCAACAAGGCAAACAAACTAAATCAACTCACAAACAAACAAATCAACCACAAACTAACTTAATCTTAGAACTTCTACATTTAGATCTTTTTGACTCCCATGGAGTCAAATCTATAAATGGAAACTTATATTGTTTAGTAATTATAGACGATTATTCTAGGTTTACTTGGGTAAAATTCTTAAAACATAAAGATGAAACGTTTGAAATTTTTACAAATTTTTGCAAACAGATTGAAAACGAAAAAGATATTAAAATTAAAAGAATTAGGAGTGACAACGGGGGAGAATTTAAAAATCACAACTTTAACAGTTTTTGTCTAGAAAACGGTTACCATCATGAGTTCTCATGCCCTAAAACCCCCCAACAAAATGGAATTGTAGAAAGAAAAAATAGAACCTTACTTGAAGCTTCTAGAACAATGTTAAATGAGTATAACCTACCTAAATACTTTTGGGCAGAAGCCGTTAGTACAGCCTGCTATGTACAGAACAAAACAACAATAAATAAAACTCATAACAAAACATTCTTCGAAATGTTTTATAATAAACAACCTAATATAAAATATTTTAAAGTATTTGGGTGCCCAGTCTTTATCTTAAATACAAGAGAACACTTAGGAAAATTCACCTCTAAAATTGAAAATGAAATTTTTGTAGGATATTCCCTAAATAGTAGAGGCTACAGAATTTACAATAAGGTTACCTTAAAAATTGAAGAAACTACTAATGTAAAATTTGAAGAAACCAAACAAGACATAGAACCTATACAAACACCTGAGTTTGTTCCAGAAACCAACCAAACTCTAAGTCATGAAGAAGAGGAACAACATCAAGAGAGTCAACCCCCTAGAACAATAAGGGTTAACCCAAATCATCCAACTGATCAAATAATCGGTGACCCAGACTTAAGAGTTCAAACCAGATCATCTTTTAGAAACCTAAGTCAAATTTCATTAATTTCAAAAATTGAACCCAAAACTGTGGATGAATCCCTACTAGACCCAGATTGGATTATAGCTATGCAAGAAGAACTAGCCCAATTTGAGCGTAATGAGGTTTGGGACCTAGTCCCACCACCTAAGAATAAGAAAATAATAGAAACAAAATGGGTATTCAGAAACAAACTAAGTGAAACTGGGGAAATTACTAGAAATAAGGCTAGGCTGGTTGCCAAAGGATTTAGTCAAGTTGAAGGACTTGACTATGATGAAACATATGCCCCAGTAGCCAGATTAGAATCCATTAGAATGTTACTAAGTTATGCAGCCCATAAGGGATTCAGACTATACCAAATGGATGTTAAGTCTGCCTTTCTTAATGGACTAATTAAAGAAGAAGTTTATGTAGGTCAGCCTCCTGGGTTTGAAAGTCTAGAACACCCTGATTATGTTTTTAAATTAAAAAAAGCACTATATAGACTTAAACAAGCACCCAGGGCATGGTATGAGAGGCTAACATCTTACTTAACATCTAAAGGATTCAAACAAGGTTGGTATCCAAGTGAAAGCTACTATCTTCTGATAGTTAGTTAGTACCTAATTGGTTAGACAGCTGGTTAAATTTAAGTATCAAGTTCAGGGGGAGAAATTAACTTTGTGTGTTTAAAAAATGCTTCTTAAACTAACTTATGTTTAAACATTAGTTTCAAAAATTAAATTTAACTAAGTGTTTGAAAAACTTAGAAGTTTAATCTCACCTAATTTTCAAACCATAATTTAAAAAGTTGACTATTAAAAATTAGACTTTCTGAATTTAGCTATATCAAATGAGCCTTAAAATTTTTGGCAAATTTAATCTCCCTTGTTTAATTTTTGCTGTGTTTTGAAAAATTGAAGTTGAAAATCAATTTACCTAAGTCAACTTGTTTTTTTTTTATTTTTGTACTTTTATCCTTGAATTTTGAACCAAACTCAGTTATTCTTCAAGATTAGGTGTTATTGTTTTCAGTAACTCTACACTAAGATTGTTTACCCTTGTTTTTTGATGAATGCCAAAGGGGGAGGGTTAGGCGGTTAAGTTAGATAAACCAAATTGAAAACACTAAAACTAACTTTAAAACCGATGTACCTGTTTTTTGTGTTCTTTCACTAACTTAACCAGGTTGTCATTCCATCAAAAAGGGGGAGATTGTTGGTGCGGGTAGCACTAACGGTCTAACCTAGGTTTTGATGAATGACAAATAGGTTAAGTTAGTTTTGTTATTATCTGACACTTTGATCGAGTGTGCAGGAGAAGTCCAGACCGACGGGCTGACCGGATGTCCGGCACGAAGTCAGCTAGGTCGACGGGCGACCGAATAGGCGAGAAGTCCAAGCGGGTCGACGGATGACCGGACGCTTGGCGAGGGGGTCGGCGGGCTGGCCGGACGTCTGGCGGTAAGTGAGGTAAGTCACTTGGAGGAGTGAGGACGCGTTCCCGGGAAGGGAACATTAGGCGTCGATCCGGCTTAGATCCATTTCGGATGTCTAAGTCGAGATCGTGACTAGATTCCGGTCTCAGAAAGACGGAATCTAAGTCATACTATTTGTGCTAATTCTTACTATGATAAAATGTGCTAACAATCTGTGTTGCAGGATATATATTGCCTCGGACTAACTTTGTTTTGCAGGAAAAAGGAGTTTTCTGGAACAAGGTGGTCCGGGCGCCCGGAGGGAATCCGAGCGCCCGGAGGTCCGGGTGCCCGGAGGGGATCCGGGCGCTCGGAAGTCAAATTATATCCAAACCAAGCCGTCACCACGTGGAGCATCTCGGTTTGAGCAGCGACGTCACATTCCAGGCCCTCGGAAGGAATCCAGGCGCCCGGAACAGCATATAAAAGAAGCCCCAGGCAGGAACTTCGAACAATCAATCAATCTGAGAACTCTTCTACTGCTGGTCTTGCTGCTCGACGTTCTGTGCGACGCCAACAAAGCTCCGACAAAGTGCTCCTTCGGTTTCTTAATTTCCTTGTCGGTATTGCTTTATTTTCACCAGCAGTTCTTGTGTTCATTTTTGTAACTATATTCGAATTGTTAGTGATTGCCCAACGAAAGTGGTCAAGGACCACGGGCCTTCGAGTAGGAGTCATCACAGGTTCCGAACGAAGTAAAAAACATTTGTGTCTATTTTACTTTTCCGCTGCGTTTATACTCTAAGTTTTCGAATCGATATTCACCCCCCTCTATCGAATCTAACGGTCCTACAGGTACATCTTGGTGGAACCAGGATGCATGGAGTAAGGAGTACTATGGGCTTCTTCTAAAATCTTCTTTCTCAACTCTTCGTCATTGGGGACACAAAGGCGGTTCCCCTAGTAGAGGATTCCACTATCTGATACTCGAAACTCTGAATTTCCCTTTTCTTGTATCCCTTGCTTGATCTTTTGGATATCTGGATCTTCACTTTACTTTTTCTGTATATCCTCAAGCAGGGTTGACTCTAAGGTCAATGCAGAGAGTTGCCCATAAATAATTTCAAGTCCAAAATCTGACAACTCCTTCTGCAGTGGCAGAGCTACTAATGACAGAGACATCAGGGATGCGCTGGATTTTCTGCTTAGTGCATCTGCCACTTTGTTAGCTTTGCCTGGGTGGCAGAGGATTTCACAGTCATAATCTTTGACCAACTCTAGCCACCTACGCTGTCTCATGTTTAAGTCCTTCTGGGTAAAGAAATACTTTAAACTCTAATGGTCTGTGAAGATTCTGCACTGGACTCCATACAAGTAATGTCGCTAGAGTTTCAGTGCAAAGACCACAGCTGCCAGCTCAAGATCATGAGTGGGGTAGTTCTGCTCATAATCCTTGAGTTGTCTGGAAGCATAAGCTATAACTTTTCCTTCTTACATGAGTACAGCTCCTAGACCCATCTTGGAGGCATCACTGTAGATGTCAAAACTCTTGTCACTCTCTGGAACAGTCAGAATAGGAGCACTGGTCAGCCTCTTCTTCAGCTCTTGGAAACTCTGCTCACATTTGTCTGACCATTCAAACTTCTTGTTCTTCCTGGTGAGGGCGGTTAGTGGAGAAGCTATCCTGGAAAAGTCCTCCACGAATTTCCTGTAGTACCCAACTAAACCAAGGAAGCTTCTGATCTCCCTAGCGTTCTTGGGTCTACTCCAGTTGTTGACCGCTTCTATTTTGGCTGGATCTACTTGGATACCTTATTTAGAAATAATGTGACCTAAAAATGCCACCTGATTTAACCAGAACTCGCACTTTGAGAATTTAGCATAAAGCTGCTTTTGCTGAAGGGTCTGCAGTACTATCCTCAAGTGCGTGTCATGCTCCTCTGGGGTTCTGGAATAGACTAGATTGTCGTCAATGAACACAATGACAAACTTGTCAAGGTATTCTCTGAACACTCTGTTCATTAAGTCCATGAAGACTGCAGGTGCATTAGTCACTCCAAAAGGCATGACTACAAATTTGTAGTGTCCAAATCTGGTCCTGAAAGTCGTTCTGGGTATATCCCTTTCTTTCACTTTCAGTTGATGGTACCCAGAGCGCAGGTCTATCTTTGAGAATACTGTTGCCCCTCTCAACTGATCAAATAAGTCGTCGATCATGGGAAGGGGGTACTTGTTCTTGATTGTCACTTGATTCAGAGCTCTATAATCTATGCACATCCGCATAGATCCGTCCTTCTTCTTGACAAACAACACAGGAGCTCCCCATGGTGAATGACTAGGGTGGATGAAGCCTTTGTCAAGCAGCTCCTGAAGTTGTTCTTGTAACTCTTTCAGCTCTGCTAGAGAAATTTGGTACAGAGCTTTTGAAATTAGGCTGGCGTCAGGAACCAATTCAATTTCAACCTCTGCTTCTCTGTTGGGAGGTAGTCCAGGTAGCTCTTCTAGAAATACATCTGGATATTCACAGACTACCCGAACGTCTTCCTGTTTGGGTCTTTCTTGTTATCTTTGTCCTTCCAGTTTTGATTACTTGACTGGGGTCCCTGTTTCCCCACTGTCTTGTCTTCGATCTTGACTGACTTGTGTTGCGTTTGTTGTGTCTTGATGTTGTTCAGATAGTGCTCACTAATACCCTACTGACCAGCTCTTCATCAATCTGTGGTCGGTGAGTTTCATTACTCATATTAAGTGTTATTTCTGGTCTCAGCCTTCGGAGCATCAGTCTGACTCATTCTTTCTCTGTACCTACTAACTCTAGGCAAATATGAGCTAGTCTGTTGAATCTTTTGACCGCTTCTTCTACTAGTAGGTCACCTGGTCTAAATTCCATAAACTCCTCATAATGTTTATTGGTGATCCGTTGGCGGAAGAACTCTTCGCAAAACTCTGACTGGAAATCAGCCCAGCTCATCTGGTTGACTGCTCTCTTACTTTTAACTCTCTCCCACTACATACGAGCATCTCCAGATAGACAGAAAGAGGCACACTTGACCTTCTCGACTTCTAGCCAGTCAAGAAGCTCCATGGTGCTCTCCAGTATCTTAAACCAAGCCTGGGCATCCCAGGGCTCAGTAGTGCCTGAGAAACTTTCTGGCTTCAGCTTCAGCCATTGTATCAGGTATGCTTCTTGTCTCCTAGGTGTTGTGGCGACTTCCAGGGCAGCTGATGGGACTTCAGTCACCACTGGGGTCTCCACATTGATGGTTGGGGGGAGTGGGAGGAACAGGCTGTTGATTGGTCATCAAGTTAGCAATCACTTGTTGCTGCTCTACTACTTGTCTCTGGAGTTGGGCAACAACTTCAGAGAGATTGGACTCAGTTGATCTAAGCTCTTCGTTCTCCTGATCTTGGTTCTCAGTACGAACGGTACGGGAATGTCTTTTTTTTTTCTTGACATCTAATTATGCAAAGAAAAAGACTTGGTATCTTCTCTATTCTTTCTAAACATACATATTTGTATATGAATAAAGAAAATAGCAAAAACTCTTATTTGACTCAAGCGCTTATAAACAATTGCTCTATACTGCAAATAATAATAAAGAAAAGCAATAAAGAAAGAACTTAAATACTTTCTTACTTGAAGACAGCAAGGTTGATGCTAATGTGTGTGTGATGCTGGAGAATGGGAACTGCTCTGATACCAATTGTAACGACCACCCTTCTTTACTACTCTACTACTCTACTACTCTCTAAGGTGACCGTTACTTAACTATTAACTCTACTTAACCGGTGTGATCGAAACCACGAGGAATCCCTACCAAAAAATTTCGGCAGAGTCTCCCCTGTACCGGTGACCATAAACATCAATACATACACAGTATACACAGCCACAGGCGGCTGGAACATATATCAAACAACTCACGCAGTAAATAATCCAAAACAAAAGAGAACTATACCAGAAATCATCACACAAGATCACAATTCATCTACTATGTCCTAATAACATCAAGATAACATATACCATCCCGAATATTTCTAACATAGCAAAACGAAAAGAAAACTAAAAGAAACTCCTTTCTAGTCCCAAGGCTTCCATAGTCCAGGCATCGCACATCCACCACACATCTCCTTGTCGCCTTCCTTTTGACTATAGCTTTTCTTTACCTTTATCTGCAGAAGCAGGAAAATAAATCTATAAGCGAAACGCTTAGTAGGTACTAATCTATCTCACAAAAACTCGAAAGTGCATAAGATGCAAAGGATACTGAAACTGAAATGCTAAAAAGAAAAGCTAAACAAGCTCATCTAATAGCAAAGCACTAAAATAATCTGCATACTCATGATATACAAGAATAAATCTGCATACTGGAAATAAAGCTAATCATGCTCAATAAACTCATAAGGAAAACAAATGAAAACTAATACGATATGCTTAGAATTAAAAGAGCTAATCTTGGTTAGTTCTAAACATAGGTGATACTTGTTTCATTTACTTATAGCTTTATACTTGAAATTAATTCTTAACTTTCTTCTACTTCTCTTTCTTGGGCCCAGGCTTAGTACCATCTCATGCGCGCTCTCTAATAGAGACTGAGGTAGCGAGCCTCTAGTCCTATGAGAGTAAAGACCTCGGTCTTACCAGGGCCCAGATCTCGGAATTGGTCACCTGGATTTGTTTAACGACAATCTCTACTTTGATTTACTTGTTATCTTTTCTAACTAGACCTTGGTCTTTTTCTTTACTCATACTTCTCATAATCCTTTATTAGAGCTTACTAGAACCCTGTAGGTATATCTAACAAGTAGAAAATTACAACTAACTGAGCATGCTATAAAAATAAAGCAAGGAAAAGAAAATCTGACTTCTTTAAGCATGCTACAATAAACATAAATTAAAGGAAAGCAAAAATCTGAACTCTCTAAGCATGCTATAAAATGAAGCAAAGCCAATCAACCTACAAGATAAGCTTAATAGCTGTTCATGTTTAAGAAAACCAAGAAACTAACACTACATGCTTTAAATAAAGGCTGTTCTTGCCTTTTTGAGTAGCAATGAAAATTGTTAAACCCATTCAAACTAAATAAAGGGTTGTTCTTGCCCTTTTTAGTAGCAAGGAAACTAAACAACAAGGTACACTATATATATCTGCTGTTCGTCTAAATTGAAATCCTAACTAATAGGGGTTGTTCTTGCTAAAACAAGGTTGTGCATGTTTGGCACGTATAACTGAGTGCCAAATAATTTCTTAACGCATATTATCATGTACAGGTTAACATCAAAAGAAAGCAACCTAATTTAGGAATTCACTTCTGAGGCATTCTGGTTTGACAACTAGACCCTATATGGAAGCAACTGGGCCCTATTAACAATTATGATAAAAATAAAACAGGCAATTATAACATATTGCTATCCTGCTAAATCCGAACTCTACATCTAATTCCGTTTGAAAAACATGCAGGGCAACCATAACATGTTTCTATCATACTAAATCCAAACTCTACAACTAGTTCCATAAGGAAAACATGCGCTGTTCAAGAACCAACATATTCACAGAATTCATGCTTCGATCTGTAAATCTAACCACCAAAGCATAATTTGCAAGTTAAAGCTACGATTTATCATGTAAACCTTCTAGAAAAGAACTAAACTCAACAATCACTAGCATACCTAGCAAATGTTATAGAATAGCTACACCACTGATTTGTAACTCACGGCAGGAAACGACATAACAGGTAATCTAAACATTTCTTACTGTGCTTACATGCTAAGAATTAAAGTGAATTCCTTTTATACAATTAAACTCGAACAATAAACTAGCATGCTTAACATGTATGCCACGGAAGGTAAGGAATGAAAGGGAAGACCCTAGCTTATAATCCTGTTCAACAGCAAACCCAAGCAAGAAACTTTCGGCACAGCAACTTAGCATGGTAATTTGGCATAGCAACTTCTAAAAGGAAACCTAACATAGAAATTTCAACACAGCAACCCTAGCTTATTCAAAAGGGAAAACCCTAGCATATACTTCTACTTGGCACAGAAAAATCCGAAAGCAAGGAAATGAATACCGAAAGTTCGGAGCAACTCCTACCACAGGTGAGTAGTACTTACCTACTGTTCTTGGACTTACAACTGAAGGAAGGGCTGCTAGGGTTCGGAGGAATGAAGATCTCGGCCCCTTCTTGTGCCCGTGCGCTCACCTTGCCGAGAGGAGCTCGGATATGTGAAGAACCCGCGGAGGAGGGAGCTCTCCGGCCGCCGGAGTGAAGCCCTAAGCCTGCTTCTTCGTTTCCGCCGTGAGAGGAGAAGAATCGCGCGGCGTCACGTGTGAGGAGAAGAAAGGATCGGGGAATTAGGTTTTTGGAGAAAACGTTTCCTTCTTTTATAACTAATGGCTATTTTCGGTTCCTAAGACCCCTTATAATATTTCGCTCCTCTATTTGTTCACAAAAGACCCGCGGCTCACTTGGTTGCCTCACTTCGCTTAAGGCTTATGACTTGTCCGAGGTCTACAGGTCGAACCTCGGCTGGAGCTCTTTATTTTTGCAACTTCTTCCTCTTGGTAACAATACCGAACGACTTTCAAAAATTATGTAAAAATACTCTAAAAATTTCTAAAAATCTTTAGAATATTTTAAAAGCATTTCTAAATATTTTTAAGGACTTTTAGAACTCAAAATAGGGAAAATTGGGTCGTTACAGATGGGCTGACCGGATAGCTGGCGAGAAGTCCAAGCGGGACGCTTGACGAGAAGTCCAGACGGGTCGAAGGGCTGACCGGACGTCTAACAGGTGAGTAAAGGTAAGTCACTGGAAGAGAGTGACTGTAAGGACGCGTTCCCGGGAAGGGAACATTAGGCGTCGATCCGGCTTATATCCATTTCGTATATCTAAGTCGAGATTGTGACTAGATTCCGGTCTCGAAAAGACGGAATCTAAGTCATACCTTTTATATTGAACTTATAAACTGTGCTAACACTTTGTTTTGCAGGATATATATTATATATTTGCCTCAGACTAGATGTTGTCGTTGTAGAGCCTCCAAGACTATGCGAAGATGTTGTTCATGTTCCTCCTCGGAACGTGAGTAGATCAATGTCATCAATGAAGACGACAACGAACTGATCTAGATGCTCCGGAAAGATGCGGTTCATCAAATCCATCAACACCACTGGAGCATTGGTAAGCCCAAATGACATTACCAAGAACTCATAATGTCCGTATCTAGTACGGAATGCTGTCTTCTGAATACCAAATTCTTTAACTCTCAGCTGATGATATTCGGACCATAGATCAATCTTGGAATATACTGATGTACCTTTGAGCTGGTCATACAAATCCTCAATCTGTGGTAAGGGGTACTTATTCCTGACGATCACTGCATTCAGTTGTCTGTAACCGATGTACAACCTCAGAGTACCATCTTTTTTCTTGACAAATAATACCAGAGAACCCCACGGAGAAACACCAGGGTGAATAAATCCTCTGTCCAATAACTCCTGGAGTTGGACCTTTAGCTCGTCCAACTTGCCCCCGGGGTTATGGTGTAGTGGCAGGGTATTCAGGTTGTCACTCAGGCATCTGTGGTTCGAGCCCCAGCTATGGCGAATTTGTAAGAATTTTTCCTTCAAATGGGGCACGTAACTAAAGGATGCTGGGCTCATGGCTTGCCTACTGCAAGCGTTTCCCGATTTACCCTAGTGGCCGGTGGGAAACTTCCGTGGGGTTGGGCCGGTCACCCCAAGCTCGACGTTACCCAGCTTGATTAATCATTTTTAGCTCGTCCAACACTTTCGGTGCCATATGGTAAGGAGCTTTCGATGTTGGCGCGGTCCCCGGAATAAGCTCAATAGCAAACTCCACTTGTCTTCAGGGAGGCAAACCGATAACTCATTTGGAAATATATCTAGATACTCTCGGACCACTAGAACGTTTGAGAGCTGAGTACTCCTGCAGTTGTCAGCATTAATTAATGACAAAAGAAATCCCTGACAATCATGCGATATCAGTTTCTGAGCTTGAATCACAGAAATGATCGATATACCATCATCCCTTATGGCAGTGAAATCCTGCGAGGGTTGGTTCGAAGGTCGGAATGTGACCACCCTTGTCTGGCAATCAACCGTGACATGATATGTAGACAGGCAATCCATGCCAAGGATAATGTCGAACTCGACCATTTCCAGTACTAATAAATCAACCATGAATATCATATTGCCAAAGTCTAATGGACACCCTCTAACCTCCTGAGTGACATCCTACACCGGACAATAGAGAGATGGTCGGTTGCTGCAGTCTAAGAGTAGGTAGTCTACCTATGTCCCTCATAAAGGCATGGAAAATAAAGGAATGCGAGCTACCAGTATCTATCAGTATATTAGCGGATAATGCATAAAGCAAAACCATACTGTAGAAAACAGATCTGTCGGCCCGCTGAGCATCCTCTCTAGTAATCGCGTGTATACATCCAGTCTCTGGCGGTGGTGGAGGTGGTAGTGCTGCCAAAGGTTGTTGCGCCTGAGTCTGAACCTGCCACTGAGTCGGTGCCAGATACTGTGCCAGAGATGGATATGAGGGTTGCGACTGATACTGGACAGGTGGCTGGGGCTGCGAATGGTACTGAACAGTGGTTGAGGCTGTGGCTGATACTGCACTAGGGGTTGAGGTTGTGACTGGTACTGAACCAGTGGATGGGGCTGCAGCTGATATTGCACTAGTGGCTGAGGCTGCAACTGATAATGCCCCTGCGTTAGATACTAAGTTCCCAGAACAGGGCTCTAAGATATTATAAGGGCGCTGGAGTGCTCCTGTCCGTGCATGTCATATGCAGTTACTGCAGGGGGAGCTGTCCTCTGCTGGCTATGCGAAGATTGGGCTCTCCGCCCTCCTCAATAAGTCCATGTCTGACTTGGCTATCCTCCATGACCAGACACTCTGGAAGCCATAAGCTAAGCCTTCAGCGAACAATCATGGCTCAGGTGGCCAGGCTGTTTGCAGTAATAGCAAACTGACTGCCCCAGCGAGCAGGCTAAGGTGATGTGATCTCTGGACCCACATCTGGTGCAGTGAATGTCACTGGCGGGCTATTTTCGGTTCTGCTGAGGAGATCGACAATGTCTTGATGAAGATCTCCCTGACTTCTAAGGTCGATCATATGCCCCAGAAGTACCCTGCCCTGGCCAACTGCGGCCATTCTGCTGCTGTCCGGTAGCCTGTGGCTGTTGGATCTGTCCTGATGTCCGATCCACCAGCTTCCTTTTCTTGTCCGGATACGCTCTCTGCTGAGCTGATTCAATCATAAGAGCTCTATCCAATACCTCTATGTAAGTCGAATTCCCAAAATCAGAAAGCTTTACTAGTAGATGTCCATCTAGAACCTGAACAAACTGAAGCATACGAGATTTGTCCTCAGCAACTAATTCTGGACAAAATCTGGCCAACCGATTGAATTCAGCATTATACTCTGTCACTGTGTGGTTGTTCTGCTGAAAACTCAAAAAACCCTGATGGCGTGTCATCTGATACGACCGTGGAAAGTACTGGCTCTCAAAAGCTTCTCTGAATCTTGCCTAGGTGATATTCTGCTCGCCTATGATGGAACACTGCGTATCCCACCAGATATCAACTTCGTCTTGTAAATGGAAAGCAGCCAGCTTTGCTTTCTCCCACTTGGAGAAAGCCATATAGAAGAAGGTCCGCTCCATAGTCTCTATCCAGGACTGGACCACACTCGGATCGGTCTTTCCGTGTAATAGGGTGAATCGACTCTGCCAAAGCTGGGATCCAAGCTCCTGCCGCAACTACATCGGTAAGATGTGTCGGGATCACCACGTGTAACGACCCGACCCCTTGGGCGGCTCAACTGGTGGCCCATTTGGCGACCCCTTAGGCGGCCCAACTGACGCCCAACTGGCAACCCCTTATGTCGTCGACCGACGACCCTCGGTCGTGTCGTTACTCACTAGGTCTACTCTGTTGGAGCAATCTAGTGACCCTAGGTTTTGATGTTTGGGCAAAGGTTTAAGTTAGGTTTATTGTTGTATTTGATATGCATTGTGAGTGTGCAGGATACAGGTACAACAAGGAAGTCCAAGTGTGATCTTGGCAAAGGAGGAAAGTCCAAGGATGAGTCTTGGCGGTGTAAGTCCAAGCATGTAGTCTTGGCAACGTAAGTCCAAGTGTAACTTGGCAATGGATGAAGTCCCGGAGGCGCGACCTCTTGGCAAAGGAAGACCCGACAACAATGACAAGGCCGATGGAAGCTCCAGAAGGCAAGACGTGAAGGATGGGGAGGCATCCGAGGGACGCAAGGCTGATGGAGGAGGCTAGAAGGCTAGGTCTAGGTTGGTCGGGCAGGGACGAGTGCTGAGAGATTGTACTCGGAGTAAAATACAAGAATTAGGGTTACTGTAGCAGCACTGTAGCAGTACTGTAACACTGCATGTTTTAGCAGTCGACTGGTGCAGTCGACTGGCAGTGAACAGAATGTGTGAAATCGAGCCGTTGGGGTGTAACGGTCGAATTTCCACAGAGGGCAGTCGACTGCATGTTTTAGCAGTCGACTGGTAGGCGGGGTTTTCAACCCGCGGGCTATAAAACCAAAGCTTGGGAGCTTGGTTTGAGTTGACGAAATTAGACTTGGTTAAGGTCTAATTAGTAGTCTACAAGTGCTCAAGAGTTTTCCTTGTGTCCAAGAGGTCTTGGTGAGTTTGTGGTGAGGTTTCTCCACCCACAAGGAGTTTGAGCTAGCCGGAGGTCTTCCGGGGAGTAATCCACCGACGGATAGGGATCGTCCACCTTACGGACACGCCGTGGAGTAGGAGCTTTATCTCCGAACCACGTAAATGATCGTGTAGCTTGGTTTGCATTCTTTCTTGTCTTATATTTTGTTTAGCTTGTTTATTTTTGTATTATTCCGCTGCGCAAGCTAACAACGTAGGAAGCGAACGATTTGGGTGAGCCGCTATTCACCCCCCTCTAGCGGACGTCAAGGTCCCAACAATTGGTATCAGAGCGAGGTCGCTCTTCTACGGACTAACCGCCAAGAGAGCAAGAAGCTAGAGGAAGAAGAAGATGGAGTCCGAAGGACCACTCGGATGGGATATCCGAATTCCACCTCCATACGACAAAGAAGACTTCAATTATTGGAGGAAGCGGTTAGAGACATGGTTCCAAATGGATTGGAACCAATGGGTTGTCTTGAGTGACCCATTTGAAGCTCCTACGGACAAGAAGGGTAAACGCCTCCGACCTCGGCATTGGACCGAAGAGCAACGGGAACAAGCGGAGGCCGATAAGAAGGTAACAAAAATCTTGTTAAATATATTACCTTCTAACATCCTTTTGAGTGTAGGTGAATACACAAGTGCATGTGATCTTTGGAAAAAGATCATTGTCCATCATGAGAACCCTACACAAATCCAAGAAGAGGAGAAGCCCAAGGAGAAGGGCTCATTGGTCCAAGAAGAGAAGGACCAATCGAATGTTGACATAAGTTCAACATTCGAGGAGGAGAAGGAAGATGAGGAGGTATCATCCACATCTTCAAGGGAGGAAGAAGTGGAATCATCCACATCTTCAAGTGAAGAGGAAGAAGAGAAATCCGAGGAAGAGGGGATCTTGGAAGCTCAACCCTCCACCTCAACTACCAAGAAGAGCACAAAGGACCACATCAAATGTTTTAAGTGTGGTAAGATGGGGCACTACAAGAGTAGGTGTCCTTCGCTCAAGAAGGTAAACCCTAAACTCACTACAGTTAATTTAGAAACTAATGTGAGTTGTAGGAAGAAGAAGAAGGAGAAGAAGCACATTAGGTGCTTTACATGTGGTGAGTGGGGTCACTACCACACAAAGTGCCCAAGGAGAGGAGAGCTCAAGAAATTGGCGCACTTGAAGAAGTGGGAGAAGAAGGGAGCTTCCAAGGTAAAAACCAAGGTATCATTTAATGAATCCATTCCGTTGACATATGATAAAAAGCATGCTAGAAATAACTCTTATCATCTTAATGCTATTTATCATGAGAATAGGAGGCATTATAACCTTAAGGATAAATATATTCCTCCTTATGCTAGATTTACCACACCTAAGGTTAGGAAGGTAAATAACAACCTAGGCAATAACACCAAGGATTTTAGATATATGCCTAAAAATAGAAATGCTCAAGGATTCAATGAAAAACCAAAATCTAGAGATTTATGGGGTGAAAATCAAGTCTTGAGAACAAGACTTGATAATTTAGAAAGGACCTTAACAAGAATGGAAAATATTCTTATGGGTCAAAATGAGCATAACCTAAGAAAAGCTAGACAAGAGCCATCCAATGGCTATAGAGGTTTGGGATACAAACCTAAAGTCAAGAAGGATGTGACTTCCTTTCATAGGGTTCCATATAGTTATGGGACCAACCCTAGGTTTAGAGGTCAAGTTAAAGATACTAGGGAAGGAATCCCTAAGAGTATTTTTGGCAAGACCAATGTGACTAAGGCTCCAAAAAGGCCTAATAAAGTCACAAATAAGGTTACAAAGGGAGTTAACCCTAGAAGTGACCTAGTGGAAGTGACCAAGGCTTCTAAGAAGCCAAGAAAGGTCGTTAGGAAGGTATCTAGGGAAGTCATCCCTAGTGAGTACCTAGAGCATCCAAGGAGCACCAATAGGTATTGGGTTCCTAGGAACATATTCTCTACACCCTAGATGGGTTTAGAGAGTGTCAACTCAATTGGAAAGGTAGTTAACCCAACCTTAGGAAAGTTGACACTTGAGAGCATTTTCAAAGTGATTGTTAACCTTTGAAAATGAAAAGGATGATAAGTGTTACTCTTTGAAAGAGTAAAATGTGTCAAAATTTGAGGAGTTAAATCTAATTTAAATTGACACACTAGAGAGAAGCAAAAGTGATGCCAAATTTAGAATTCGACATTTTCTTATGGAATTAAGGGAAATGTAAACCTTAATCCAAATTGTCACTCTTGGAAAAGAGTAACATGTGGCAAATCTTAAGGAATTATGTTTGAATTAAATTGGCGCAATGTGGAAAAACATAAGAAATACCAAATTGGGATTTTGGTATCTTCTTAGAGTAATTAAAGAAAAATCTAGGTCATAATGTAAGATGTTCACTCTTTGGAAGAGTGAAATGTGTCAAACTTTGAGGTTTTGAACTTAATTTAAATTGACACATTTAGAAAAGGATAAGAAATGCCAAGTTGGGGTTTTGATATTTTCTTAAAAGGTAAAAGGCAAATCTAAGTTTTAATTTGATTTCATTTACTCTTGGAAAGAGTAAAATGTACCATACTTTGAAAAATTTGTTTAAGTTAAAATGGCACAAATTTAGAAAGGAAAAATAAATGTCAAAATTGGGTTTTGGCATTTTCATGGAAAATCATGGGCAATTTAGGGTTAAATTTTGAGTTAGCTAGGGTTAAGAATACTTAGATAGGTAATCTAGGTAAATTTTATTTATGCTAACTTGCCATGTTTTGTTTGCCTATCATATGTCATGACATCATATTTATATTTAGCATTCATATTTTATTATGAAAAATACAAAAATACCATGTCATGTCATACATACATCATGTAGCTATAGCTTGCTTTTCATTTTGAAAATTGCTTATTTTGATGTATGCCATGTAACATCATGCATTACTTTAATTCCCTTGTTATTTAAGGACAAATGGCATCTATTATAAATGGTAAATATCCCAACAAGAGGGATTATATCAAGTGACATCCTAGATGGATGATCATGATTTTTACAATGCCTAGATAGAGATGCATGATCCCTTAGTTTAGGGCAAGACCAAATATACATCTCACAAAGAACTATAAGGTGACTTGTATGTGTTTTAATACACGTTAGATACAAGTGAGATGTTAAGATGGTGAACTAAACTCAAGATGTTGATCTAGTGCATCTTGTTGAGTTTTAGGTTCATCAAAACACATAGTTATGTGTCTTCCAATCATTGGGAAAGCTAATGTACAAGTCATGTGCATTGAGCCCAAAGAACGTGGTTGGATATTGGTTTTAAAAATGATTTCAAAATACTTTTGAAAAATCATGGTGAAGACTATCTTTTGATAGTAATCATCATTGGAAAGTTAGACACAAACTAGGAGAAAACATTGAAATTTTCAAGAGTTTTCAAATTTGTGTCAATCTTTGAAAATAGGAAGTATTTTCATAGAAAACTATTTTTCCTTGATAAAGTATAATCTAAATAATGTCTACATGAGTTTTCATGATGAAAACAAGTATGGTTTGGTTAAGAAAAACCAAAGTGAAGTTTCGGTTGAGGTTAGTTTCATTATTGAATTTTTAACCTCAAAACTTCAAGTTTTGACTTTCCTAATTATTTAGGAACCCCAAGTCATTGTTGGTGCAATGATAGAAGTTTAACCATGTTTTTAGGGGGAGTTACTCCTTTAAAACATAAAAATCTTTTCCAAGACCAAAAGGACGTCAAATGTTAAGGTAGCACATGACATTGGTATGGGAGGCGTTGCCAAGGACAAGGGAGAGTCATCCAAGGCCAATAAGAAGGAATATGCTAGGGTAGCATATAATTATAGCAAGGATGAGGTGTCCAAGATTAAGGACAAGAAGAAATTAATCAAAGACAAGGTGTCTAAGGTTAAGAAGGTGAGTTTAGTAGGCCAAGTGTCACCCGAGGTGCATCGAAGTGACCTAGCTATAGTGGATGAGTCACCAAGGGAGGTGACTAAGGTTAAGATTCCTAAGGTTAGGAAGAGCCTTTGGGACCCATGGTAGATGGGTTATCAAATGTGCCAAGTGGTTAGGAGACGGACTTAAGTCTCTAACATAGTGGGTTGGCACAATTGAGTTGAGTTTCATGCATAGAAATATGAATTGAGTTCATATTGCATGAAAATTAGTTTTTGATATATAGATGCCATATAAACTAATGCTAGTGATGCATTATGGTTTAGTATGGGCAAATACATCAAGAGGAAGCCAAAACTAGGACTTTAGGTCAAGGTTTAATTGAACCATTTAGCTAGTTTTGAATTTTGTGTCAATCTTGGGATCTGTGATAGATATATTTTTATATATATTTTTCCCAAGTAGATATTGATATAATAGACCTCTCCACAAAATTTGGGGATTTTTGGAGGTCTGTGGAATTTCTGGCGCATTTCTGAAGTTGGCCAGAAAAGGCTGATTTTTTCATGAATAGTGTACCAGTCGACTGGTACAGTTACCAGTCGACTGGTAACACTGTTCACGAGCACAGAATGTCTCTGTAAGCTCATTTTCATGGGGGCAGTCGACTGGTACTTCTTGCAGTCGACTGATACGGTCTAAAATTATTTTTCAGCACTAGAAAATGACTAAAAGAGAGGTGAACATGTATGTAATCTTATGGGGGATTAATACATGATATTTATGGTCATTAGAGGTCAAAGAGTCTAATAATTGGGACATTGTTGGAGCTCTTTTTGATGTATGGCAAAGGGGGAGAAGTTTAGGTTTAAGTGGGAAACTTACATACCTTTGCAAGAAATCCTAGCTCAAGGGGGAGCTTAGGTGAAGGGGGAGTGATTGCTCATTTATTAGCAAAAGGGGAGAAGTTTACCTTTGCAAGAAATCCTAACTCAAGGGGGAGCTTAGGTGAAGGGGGAGCCTAGGATTAGGTTCCATGATTTATGCATGTGTAGATTGCATGTTTATTTGCATTATTATTGATATATTGTTTCCCTAACTTAAACGGTTTGCCAAACATCAAAAAGGGGGAGATTGTTGGAGCAATCTAGTGACCCTAGGTTTTGATGTTTGGGCAAAGGTTTAAGTTAGGTTTATTGTTGTATTTGATATGCATTGTGAGTGTGCGGGATACAGGTACAACAAGGAAGTCCAAGTGTGATCTTGGCAAAGGAGGAAAGTCCAAGGATGAGTCTTGGCGGTGTAAGTCCAAGCATGTAGTCTTGGCAACGTAAGTCCAAGTGTAACTTGGCAATGGATGAAGTCCCGGGGCGCGACCTCTTGGCAAAGGAAGACCCGACAACAATGACAAGGCCGATAGAAGCTCCGAAGGCAAGGCGTGAAGGATGGGGAGGCATCCGAGGGCAAGGCGATGGAGGAGGCTAGAAGGCTAGGTCTAGGTTGGTCGGGCAGGGGGACAAGTCTTGAGAGATTGTACTCGGGTAAAATACAAGAATTAGGGTTCTTGTGGCAGATCTTGTAGCGATCTTGTGATCATTGCATGTTTTAGCGATCGATGCGATCGGCCGATCGGTGGCGTGACGAGAATGTGTGAAATCGAGTCGTTGAGGTGTAACGGTCGAATTTCCACAGAGGGCAGTCGATTGCATGTTTTAGCAGTCGACTGGTAGGCGGGGTTTTCAACCCGCGGGCTATAAAACCAAAGCTTGGGAGCTTGGTTTGAGTTGACAAAATTAGACTTGGTTAAGGTCTAATTAGTAGTCTACAAGTGCTCAAGAGTTTTCCTTGTGTCCAAGAGGTCTTGGTGAGTTTGTGGTGAGGTTTCTCCACCCACAAGGAGTTTGAGCTAGCCGGAGGTCTTCCGGGGAGTAATCCACCGACGGATAGGGATCGTCCACCTTACGGACACGCCGTGGAGTAGGAGCTTTATCTCCGAACCACGTAAATGATCGTGTAGCTTGGTTTGCATTCTTTCTTGTCTTATATTTTGTTTAGCTTGTTTATTTTTGTATTATTCCGCTGCGCAAGCTAACAACGTAGGAAGCGAACGATTTGGGTGAGCCGCTATTCACCCCCCTCTAGCGGACGTCAAGGTCCCAACATACTCTAGACGTCCAGGTTAAGTACTAGAGTTTATGAATCCTAGAGTTCGAATCCTGGGGAAGGCAAAAATCCACTGGCCAGGGGTGGGAAGACCTTATGAGTAACGGCACGACCGAGGGTCGTCGGTCGACGACATAAGGGGTCGTCAGTTGGGCCGCCAAATGGGCCGCCAGTTGGGCTGCCCAAAGGGCTGAGGGGTCGGGTCATTACAATAAAAAGACGCTTTTTTATTGTAATGACCCGGCCCCTCGGCCCCTTGAGCGGCCCAACTGGCGAGCCATTTGGCGGTCCCTTAGGCAGCCCTACTAGCGGCCCAACTGGCGACCCCTTATGTCGTCGACCGACGATCCTCGGCCGTGCCGTTACTCACTAGGTCTTCCCACCCCTGACTAGTAGATTTTTGCCTTCCTCAGAATTCGAACTCTAAACCTCCAGGATAAGTACTAGAGTTTATGAATCCTGGTAGCCAAGTGAGCGGCTACATCTCCCATGTACGGGTGACAATATGAAATTTTCTACAATGCCCCCAGGGCCACATATACATCGGCCAACATGACTGGAACAATAACAGTACAAATATTACAGTACAATAAGTAAACATCACATAATTTTATAATGACAATTAAACATAAGCAAAGATAAGGAAAACATCGCTAAAATCCTACTCAACTACACTCATAAAGCACAAAACCGATATCCTACTCAACTACACTCATAAAGCACAAAACCGATATCATCCAAACAAAAACCCATCGATAACAAGGGATCGTACAAAATCCAAATTCCAGCAGATACAAGTCTGAAACATAGTCTAACATAATAAGAAAAATCAAAACAAGGATCCAAATTGGAAATCCTCGCAACCTGAAGGGGGACTAGCTACTGGAACTCCTCCGACAGCCTCAACCTGAAAAGAGTAATAACGGGGTGTGAGTCCAACACTCGGCGAATACCTAGTTGACATGCATAGTAAACTATAACAAATAACAATAATTATGTGTACAGTCTCCTGATATAACATATAGAAAGTGCAGAACCAAAAGATAAGGAGTAATTGTACTAACCAGAACCTGGGTATCAAGGCCATCAGACCCAAAGTATCATAACTCCTGTATGCATGTCAAACAATGCATCCAACCAATATGCAGCATAAAAAGTGCAACAAACACAAGCAATAAGTACAAATAATGCATATGATGCCAATAACATGTCCTCGTCACTCCTGACGCCAGTCAGCCATCTCACACACGATGGTGAGACCGAGTGGGTAGGGCTGTGACAACCGTGCACTCTGTCGTCATTGCTACTGATGAGTGACCGAGTGGACGAGATGCTGTCGGAGTACACCTATCCTCCTACTTCAAACATAGTGAGGGAGCGCAATGCTCTCATCTCCGGTACGCGATGATGGGGAGGGATCCCTGCCGGCTACCACGCTGTGTCACACTACCCATGAGCGGACCAACGGAGCCAAACAGAGCAACCTGCTGCACACACCCTGTCTGAATAAAAACCGCTAACTCATGAGTGGTTGTGTGTGCAGATCCATGTAACTGGCGACGCGCTCACAATAATGGAGCTATCAACCGCTCAGCATGCAATCATGCAAGATGGTGCATGTCACTAAGTCGGGAAACATCCTAATCCTATCCCACTCCATCTAATGTATACCAAGATATGTGGATCAAATAATATGATCTAGGTACACATGTCAAGTAGGGTATCTAATCAGTGCAGTATATCATAGAGCATGGCATGCCACTACCTCATAAATAATAAATAGGTAACAAACAATACATAATCGGAAATAAATAGTGACATGTCGATGCAGATATAATCATAATTATTACTACTTGTTAAAATCTACTAGACATATTGACAAGACATACCAAAATAGATAGGTCAAGGTACCCGCCTCAAATAGAAGGTCCAATCCAGTCAAATCTAAAGTCGAGACGGCCGTCTCGAATCAGAGTTCTGCGCCAAACAATATACAAATATTTTATTTAGCTAAATTCATAAGAACAGCTAAATAAAATTCCTAAGACTAATTTAGGGTAAAACCCTAATCACATAAAATCAATTGGTCAACTAGGGTTAGTTTCCTTAACCCTAGTCAACCCACTGCACAGTTTGATTTAAGACTAAACTAAAATCAACTTGTATTCTCCCAATATAAACCTAATCAATCTACACATGTTCGTCTAACTATAAAACGTATTAAATACCTACCCTTACCTCAATTCACAACCGCTGCTACCGCTGGAACAAGGTGTTGTAGGATGGGGTTGCTGCCAGAATCAAGAACACCCCACAGAACTGAGTCTCCCTGCAGAAATCCTTCCCACTAGTCAGATCAAGTTGAGTTCAATAAGTGAAATCACAAATCAAGAAACAACCTAATCTTACCTCACTGAACCTCACTGAACCTCACTGATATCAACCGGATCAAGCAGGAGGTCACTGATGTGATCGAGCAGAGGGGTGGCGACTGAGGAGGATCGCAAGCTAGGGCACGAGGAAGAAACTAGGACTTGAATCCTCCTTGCTCCTGACTGAAAACAACCCAAGCAGAGATGTGCCGGTGAAGGACCTAGGGCACAGGCAGTGCGAGGAAGATGAGGATCGGGTGAGGCGATGTCGTGGGGAAAAAGGCGATCGGCTCGGGCAGAGAAGGCGTCGGGGAGAAAGGGGTCGGCTAGGGCACTCGAGATGGGGGAAGAGGAGAAGAACGACAGAGGCGAGAGGCTTCCCTTGCCCACTGCCTTAAACACGAGGAAGGAGAAACGACGTGACGAAAGGCGATGGCGGCACGTCTGTTTGAGAAGGGAAGAGAAACGGCAGGAGGTGAGGGCTCGGGCACGGGGCGTGGCACGCGGGAGAAGAAAATGACACAGTAGAAACGGAGGAAAATAAAAGAAAAATAAAATAAAATAAATAAACTTTTCCTTGTTAAAATGGGGTAGCCTAAACAGGCTTTTCCGGGGCCCAATTTTGATCCCCGTAACCTAAGCCATACGAGCTCCGAAAAATTCCCAGAAAATTTCTAAAAATTCCAAAAAATTCCCTTACTATTAGTCGCCCTTTTTTCGGTATTTTACATTCTCCCCCACTAACAAAAATTTGGTCCCCAAATTTTCGTTATCTACCATCAGCAAGTACTAATAACAGATAGTTAGTATAACTGCTGAACAGATAATAACCCACATACCTCATGTGAAAAGATGGGGATATCGAGCTCGGATCGTATCCTCGATCTCCCAGGTAGCCTCCTCGTCAGAATGATGCTGCTGGATAGTTTTGTTCTGCAGCTGACACTCCTTCTGGTCCAGAATCCGTATCGAAACCTCCTCGTAGGTGGCGTTGAGCTAAAGGGAAACTGGTATATCAGGCAGCACATAAGCTGGGTCGGCAATGTATCTCCTCAACATAGATACATGAATCACGTCGTGCACGCCTGGCTGAGCCGGTGGTAGCGCCAGGCGATAAGCTACTGCTCCAATCCTCTCCAAGATCTGGAAAGGTCCAATATAACGCGGAGCTAGCTTACCTCTAAGGCCAAATCTCTTCACCCCTTTCTTAGGTGAAACTCGTAAAAAAACATGGTCGCCAGTAGAGAATTTCAGGGGTCTCCGTCTCCTATCAGCATAACTCTTCTGGTGGTCCTGCGCCTCTGACATCCTCCGTCTGATAGTACGGACCAACTCTGCCTCCTGTTGAGTTCTATGAGGTCCCAACAGTTTGGCCTCCCCAACCTCATCCCAGAGGATGAGTGTCCAACAAGGCCTATCATACAACGCTTCAAACGATGTCATCTGGATAACGGAATGAAAGATGTTGTTGTAGGCGAACTCTACCAATGGAAAATGGTTCTCCCAACTGCCTCTGAAATCCAATACACAAGATCTCAGCAAGTCCTCTAGAGTCTGAATGGTTTGCTCTGACTGTCCATCTGTCTGCGGATGAAAAGCTATACTAAAACGAACCTGTGTGCCCAAGGCCTGCTGCAGACTCTGCCAGAACCTGAACATGAACCATGGGTCTCTATCTAATATAATACTCAACGACACACCATGCCGCTCACTTGGCTACCAGGATTCATAACTCTAGTACTTAGCCGGGAGGTCTAGAGTTCGAATCCTGAGGAAGATAAAAATCCACTGGCCAGGGGTGGGAAGACCTAATGAGTAATGGCACGGCCGAGGGTCGTCGGTCGACGACATAAGGGGTCGCCAGTTGGGCCGCCCAAGGGGCCGAGGGGCCGGGTCGTTACACTATGGGAATTGGCGGAACCACTGGAGCTGGTACTACATGTGGTATTGTTGGATAGGCCAGGGGAGGTATCGCCGGTGCTGTTGCATAAACTGGGGTAGGTGCCGCTGGTGGCACTATAGGGTCAATATAGGTGGGCACGATTGGAGGAACAGCAGGTGGTGGTACCGAAGGAGTGACTGGTCCTGCTGGTACAGGTGCCAGATGTGCAGTAGGCACTGGTGGTGGTGGTACCGGGTATACTATAGGCACTGGTGGCGGTGGTGCCAGGTACGCAGCAGGTACGACTAGAGTAGGTGCCGGGTATGCTGGTGGTACCGTTGGTGGTACCGTAAATATGGTAGCGGTGGGTACAGTCGAGGTAGGTACCTCTAAAGAAGCCATCGGAGTCTGAGAGCCCGCAGCACCATAAAGAGTCTTTCCCCAACCGGCAGGCTCAACCCCAGTAGACATCTTTGGCGACTTTGCTACTAGGGATTCCAATGTCCTCTTGCATGGTGTCCTGCACCACGCCTCAGCACGGGAACACGTACATTTCGCCTCATATATGTGAAATTATTGTTGGTGCAGCGGAGGCCGGCAAGAGGGGGGTGAATTGCTTGAAAAATAGAAAACAATACCCTCCTCATCTTTCAACTCAAACAGATAGAAACAATAAAATAAATAGCAGAAATAGAAGAGAGACATACTTTTAACTTGGTTACAACCCAGGGGGTTATTACTCCAAGGCGGTCAGAAATTGCACTAGTAGAGTCTCCTTCACTGTAGGCGGAGAAACCTTTTTTACACACTTAGAGCGCTCACTAGTTGCTAGGAATGAATATAGAGTTGGTTACAGAGTTGATGTTTAATTCCTAGCTCCAGGGGCCTTTATATAGCCTCTGGAAAATCTATCTCGAGGGTCTAAGGCGCCTCCATCGAGTGGGCGGATAAAACTTTATCCGAAAGCTCAACGACCATTTTGGCCTGGTCCAAGGCGCCTTTAAGGTGAAGGCGCCTTCAATGCCCAATGAAGGCGCCTTGAGCTTGAACTCCAGCACACTTCTTCCTTCGCTTTGACTTCTGAAGCTCCGTTCTTTTGGGTGATTCCGACCAACCGAAATAGGGCTCACCCGAACTCAATTTCCGGCCTTCTCCTCAAGCAGTCTTCCTCCCCGGCTTAACGTCCCTCGAACGTCGTGCACGTTCTTCTCGCCCACTGATAACCATGATTTTATTGCATTATTTTGATTCATATATGCATGGTTTGATGTTGATTCCATAGGTTAAAATCATGGTTACATCATATTTTGTGCATAGTGTGTATTTTTGGACTTAATTACAAATTATATTATTTTTGGTGTTATTTGATGCTAATATTTGATTCTTATTTTGTAGGCATCAAAGGATCGTGAATTTGGATCTATTTGGACCGGAATTGGGCTCGAATCGGAGTTCAAAAGACAAGATCAAGCTTTGGGTCAATTCGGGCCGTTTATCAAGAATAGGACAGATCTGGACCATCCGTTGAAGATCTGGCCCATCCAACCTAATGGGGAGCAGATATGAGCCATTGATGAAGATCCAGAAGTTTTGATCCAGATCTGAGTTCATCTAGCCATTGATCCAGGCCGAAACGATCTGGGCCGTTCATTGAAGACTGGGCAGATCCGGGCCATCCAGTGATGATCTGATCGATCCGACCTACGGGAGGGTAGATCCAGACCCTAGATCAACATCAGTACCTTTGGATCGGATTTTGGGCAAGCTTTCACCGTTGATTTAGCTCCAAATTGATCCCAGCCGTCGGTTCAAATCTGAGATCTGTTCAAAACAGAAGCTACAGTGTTCTTTCTGCTTCGTCGACTCCACAGCGCTGTTCTTCTTCGTCCCGTGGCGTTTCTCCGGATTCCGACCTCTTTCCTTCTCCGATCAAATCTATCGAGCTTCAACCTTAGTGGAGAGTTTCTCGGAAGCACATCCCGATCATCTGGAGCCTCCGGCGGGTGTTCCCTCCGGTGAATTCTGCACTTCCGGCATTCTCTGTTTTCGCCAGATTTGGAGGTGGTCTTCCAAATCTGCGCTCCGATTCCATTCAGTGAAGCTTGGAGGTGGTCCGCCGACATTATTGAGCTTCATCCAATGCCATCCGCAGTCCGCTACATCATCTCAGATCCAGAGAGCTCCGAAATGCAGATTTCCAGCATTTTCGGCCATTCATGGGGTTTTGGGTGTTCTTAGCTCGCCGGGGGTGGTCCGTCGGCACTTGTGAGCATTCCTCGAACTGATTTGCAGCTTAGAATCTTCATTGAGGTCCAGAGTCGGGTGGTTTCGACTTAGGCACTCTTGTGTGACGGCAAGAGTGTGAAGCTTGTTAGATTGGTTGTGAGTTGGATTGGTTAGGGTTTTATTTCATTTTGTTATTGTTTTTACAGCTTAGAACATATTCATTTGATGTTTGTTATGATTTTAGCAAGTAATTTAGTATTTCATCACCTTGTTAAAGCTTGGTTAAGTTTTATTTGATGCTTGGTTAAGTGTTTAGTGTTTAAATTCTAAGCTAGGGTTTACATCTTGCTTTAGATCAGATTTACTTGAGTCTTGTTATTTCAATCTTAGTTTGATGTGTGTTAATGATTTAATTATAATGTAAGGTGACAATGCATTATGGTTTGATTGTTGGCACACAAGTAAATTTCATTTGTTTAGGTTTCACTCTTGTTTTAGATTAATCTCTTTACTACTGTGTTTTCCTTTGTAGATTTAGATTCAAAGCTTAAATCCCCCCAATTCCATTTTTATATCGAAAACCCCAAAAATAGGAATAAAAATACAATCCTAGATTATATATCATCGTTGGTTCCTCGGATCGATCCTTGGCTCGTTACTACAACATTATTGTGAAATTAAGGGTTTAGTGAATATATACATTTGTACAATTTGATTAGCGGATGTGACAGATTCGTCATTATCAAATTTTGGCGCCGTTGCCGGGGAAATATTAATATGCAATGTTTGGTAATTTTAGGATTGTTGTTTGATTGTTTTCATGTTTATATATCCATGTGTTTGATTGTATTTGTTCCTGAGTCTTCTGATTTTATTTACTAGTGTTTCAGTGTAAGAACAGGAGATTTATTTGACCATGGATCCATATCATCAGTATTTTGGAGATGGGATGGAGAATTATTTTTATCAGCCTCAGACTCAATTTTATCAATCCTACCTACCTATGGAGCAACGGAATAGGTATGAGGATGCACAAGAACAAATTGAAGAATCAATGTGGAAATGTAATGTTGTTATGCAACAAATGAGAGAACATCAAGAGCAACAATTTGCAAGGATACAGAATATTCAGAGTCAGTTAGATCAAATTGCATCATCCATCAACCAATTACCAACATAAAATGCCAGTGAGGAGTTGGATTGTGGAGCTCTTGTCAGGCCTGACACTGCATCTACTTCTTCACTAGATTCTTTATCTACTTTTTATTGTTGTGATGATGTAGTTGAACCTATTTTTGATTCTACTACTAATGTTGTTGCTCTAGATGTTATTAATGATGCAGGTTTTGTTGCAGAAAATGATTTAAGTGTAGGGGATTTCTTATTGGAAGCATTACCTCAAGAATCACCAAGAATAGAGGATGTAAGTATAGGGACTTGTGCTATGGAGCCAAGCACCCAAGAATCACTACATGAAGTTGAACATTCACCAGAACTGGAGTCTGAGCATTTATTTGAGGAGAAAGAGGTAACAAACACCACTCTAGGTACCTCTCAAGATGACAAGGTGAGTATTTTGTGTAATTTTTCAGAGAATTTTATTGAGGTACCAATTGTTGATTTTATTAGTTGTGATGCAATTCTTGATATATATTTTACCCACACTAATATTCTCCTATTTTCTTTTTACCCCACATGTGTGTGGGAGGTATTTTCTTTTATTGATTGTGTAGGAGAAGTTGAGCTTCCGGAGTGGATGCTTACACTGAACCGACTTAGACCTCCAGAGAGAATTTCGAAAGGAAAAATGAGTAATAAGAAGAATTTGATTGGAACCATGATTATTCAACTTCCGGGGTGGTTCCTTCTTCTAAACCTTCTTCAACCACCGGGAATGAAAGGGGAGTTGGTTCCAATATTGTTTTCTTTTGCATTTAAATTCATGCTTTGTGTTTAGTTTTTGCTTTAATAAATTCTTTATACGTTTCTTTAGTTTCATACTTTGCGTTTTGCATTTTGCTTCCATACTTTACATTTAGTTTGGTATACATAGCATGTCATCTGAATAAAAGTCTCCATGAATTGTTTAGTGATACTTTTAAGATGGTAAAAGTCTCTTAAATTTGATCATCAAATTTAGGTCATTTGACATGATTGGGTGCTCTACTTACATGATATTGGTTAAAATGGTGGTGGATATCAATTTGATTAATTGAGCTTGATTGCATAATATTACCTAGTGAGGTCCACTTTAAGCCTATACACTATTATTTTCTCTTGTGTGGCATGCACTCATAACAATTGAAACTCTAGAACTTGCTTTGCTTCTTTTCAAAGTCACAATAGCATATGTATACATGGAAATTAAGGATTGTTTTCATTCTTGATCCCACATATATTCCAATTCCTTTCTTCACAATTTTCTTGAAACATTTTAACCCTTGATCACTTTGCCTTGTCTTTATTCCATTGTGAGTATTGGTTGAATTCTTGATGAGTTAGATTGTGCAAGATGACAAAGTTTTAAGTGTGGGGGAGATGTATAGAGCTTTTGAATGTTTGGATTCATTTGTTAATGGACGGGATTCAAATTCAAGCCAGAGAAGTCTAGCTAAGAAAGGAAAGGCTTAAGGAATTTAGTTAGTGAGATGTCTGCTGATTTCTGATCAGTTTGAAGTATGAATTTAAAGCATCCTATGTGTTGATATGATAGGATAAGTTATGAATATTCTTAAAGGTTGAAATTGCTAAATGTGATAGCTTGAATTGAGTAAGAGTTTCGGCAGAACTACAATTCATTTACAGCAACTATCATTTCTGAAATTGAAGCTTAGTGTGCCATTTTGCTGTTTGTTTGTGCCAAAATCAGTTCTGATTTTTGTTCTGATTTCAATTCTTTAATCTGATATCTAAATCAAATACAGAAGCTGCTGATGTTGGCTATAGATGAGAAATGAAAAAGGGCTGTAGTTCCCTTTAAGAATCTGAAAAAGAAATGGAATTGAGTTGAGTGAGTAGATTCATTCGAGGAGTTACTGAAACAGTGAGATCAGATTAGAAAGGATAGATTTTGAATACTGAGTGAGCAGGAACACAGAAATGCAGAACACAGAAATCAGAAATCAGCCCTATTCTAAGACGAATTCTTCATGTAACAGGTTGAGAAGGCTTTTGGCTCTAAGTTTTGAAACTGAAATTGGCAGAAGTTGATACTGTTATGGGGTTCTAAAATTGCTTGGTTGATTCAAGAACTTAAATTGAGGAAGAGAAACAGATTCAGCTAGTGAAAAAGCAGTTAAGTGTGAAAAACTTAGAAGCAGTAGCAAGTGGAAGATGCAACATCAATGGTGTGCCAATTCTAATCTGTGGAGTATCATTCTCTTTGTGTAGAACTCTGAACATGAAGAAATTCAAATCCTGCACTTGAGTTTTTAAGTCAAAAATGGCACGGCAGGACTACTGATAGTTGAATGTTATTGCTGGTAAAGCTTTGGTAACTTAGTATATGTGATGATAGCACCCAATTGCATGAAATTTATAACTGAAGAAAACTAACAGGAACAAAGGAAGGAGGAAACAGTAGTTAGAGGGTGATATGTTGCGCGTCAAACTTAAGTTGCAATTACTCCTCTCTACTGGAAATTGTAGTATTCCAAGCTGTGCATTGGCTCCCATTTCTGTAAATAAAATCTTAAGCAATAGATTACAGAAATTAATAGCAAATTGAGGATGTGTTGGGTGGAAGTGAATCATGGTTGGATGCAAAAGTAATGGAACTGAATTTATGAAATTGTCCAGCTCCATTGTAGTGCAAGAAATCAGCAAAGTGGAATGATAGCTGCTGCTGAGAAAAGCTTTCCAATGCTAGTGCAAGATCCAAACATTTGGAATAAGATAGAAACTTTTTTTTCCAACGAAGAACATTTGATTGGCATAGGAAACTGACAAGTGCTTACTCAAAGTGCTGGAAATGTAGCTGTTGAGTTTTCTGCTGGAGAAACTGGATTCTGCACAGCAACTATATCATCTGTCTAAAGGGTTTTCTGATCAGAATGGAGAGCAGAGCTTGAAGTTTAGCAGCTTCGAATTGTTGGGCTAGCTGTTTGCTTGGAATTTGTCAAGGTTTTTCTTACATGGAAATGTGGGCATCCAGATTTTCATGAATTTAGTTCTGAATTGCCATTGCTGATGTGAATTCAGTTACTATCAAGTTTGAATACCGACACTGAATTGTGGCTGTGCTGAAGTCTATGGTTCCTTTTATATTCATTTGATTTTGGATTTCTGAAATGCAGCAATGTTTTTAACTTGAATCTAATTAATTCATTTAGTGCTTGCTGATTTCGTTTGATGAAAAATGCAATCCAGAAATTGTTGTTTACCATTTAAAGAAGGAGAGAAGTTCCTCTGCAAAAGCTGTAATGTTGATCTGCTGGAAACATTAGTGCAGAATTCAGAATATGAACGTGGAATTTCAACTTTATGTTGTGTCAATTTCTCCCTACTGATTCCTTGGATTAGTCACTATCCAGGATTAGTGAACATGTCGTGTTAATAACTCAGAATTTAGAAATTACAGCAAGAGTTCTGTGGGAAATCAGATAGGGAATTTCTCTCAGAGTGTTGGTCATTTGTTCTTGTTGTAAGGTTCTGAACAAAAGATTTGAGTGCAGGAATCTATAAGGAGAGTTCTATTTATAAAAAAAAAAATCGCTGTTGGACATGAAACTAAAGCTGAATCTGCAGAATGAAAAAAAGGAAACCAGTGGCAAAAAGAATATCATTTCATTAGAGAGCATGATGTGTTTCATTGTCCGAGACGGACAAATTTTAAGTGTGGGGGATTAGGGAGTTATTCTTCATGAGTTGAGATTATTTTTGAAGTTTCAAAATGCTAGAATTGAAGTGGAAGAACAGTGATAAAAAAAAAAACAGTGAAGAAGAGAAGAGAAAAAATGGCACATCCAAAGAGTGTATCAAAAGAGTATCAAGATTCTTTGGTTGCCATCAAATTGAAGGGGAGGTTAGCTTGATATGTTGAATTGTTAAAAACAAATGGTATTCATCTCTTTTCACATCAAATGGTCAACTCATCAAGTATATTCCTCCCATACTCTCATACTCTCATTTTCTTCATTTAAGCCTTTTCTTTTGCCTATTTCATCCATTTCAATTGTTCTTTTTGATTCCATTTCCATTCTTCATGATAAATTCCTTTTGATTCATGTATGCTATGTTCTATGGTGGTGGAGAATTAGAATATAAGCAAGCTTATGGTAGTGAAATGTTGTGAGTTGCATTGAGTGAGCTCCACTTATACACATGCTTGAGTGTGAGAGATAGATTAGGTAAATCCCTTGTGAGATTGCAACTTGCTTAATTTTTCAATTGGATTGAAACTACCATACCTACTGATTATTGTTTGGATTGTATTCATGATTGTTGTGATCTTTAGATGATCTTAGTTAAATTCTTTTTACTATCTTTTAGATATTGCTAGGGAATTTTCTATGGAGATGATTTTTAGTTTTTTTTACTTGCACGGGACGTTCAAGACTAAGTGTGGGGGATTTGATAACCATGATTTTATTGCATTATTTTGATTCATATATGCATGGTTTGATGTTGATTTCATAGGTTAAAATCATGGTTACATCATATTTTGTGCATAGTGTGTATTTTTGGACTTAATTGCAAATTATATTATTTTTGGTGTTATTTGATGCTAATATTTGATTCTTATTTTGTAGGCATCAAAGGATCGTGAATTTGGATCTATTTGGACCGGAATTGGGCTCGAATCGGAGTTCAAAAGACAAGATCAAGCTTTGGGTCGATTTGGGCCGTTTATCAAGAATAGGACAGATCTGGACCATCCGTTGAAGATCTGGCCCATCCAACCTAATGGGGAGCAGATATGAGCCATTGATGAAGATCCAGAAGTTTTGATCCAGATCTGAGTTCATCTAGCCATTGATCCAGGCCGAAATGATCTGGGCCGTTCATTGAAGACTGGGCAGATCCGGGCCATCCAGTGATGATCTGATCGATCCGACCTACGGGAGGGTAGATCCAGACCCTAGATCAACATCAGTACCTTTGGATCGGATTTTGGGCAAGCTTTCACCGTTGATTTAGCTCCAAATTGATCCCAGCCGTCGGTTCAAATCTGAGATCTGTTCAAAACAGAAGCTACAGTGTTCTTTCTGCTTCGTCGACTCCACAGCGCTGTTCTTCTTCGTCCCGCGGCGTTTCTCCGGATTCCGACCCCTTTCCTTCTCCGATCAAATCTATCGAGCTTCAACCTTAGTGGAGAGTTTCTCGGAAGCACATCCCGATCATCTGGAGCCTCCGGCGGGTGTTCCCTCCGGTGAATTCTGCACTTCCGGCATTCTCTATTTTCGCCAGATTTGGAGGTGGTCTTCCAAATCTGCGCTCCGATTCCATTCAGTGAAGCTTGGAGGTGGTCCGCCGGCGTTATTGAGCTTCATCCGATGCCATCCGCAGTCCGCTACATCATCTCAGATCCAGAGAGCTCCGAAATGCAGATTTCCAGCATTTTCGGCCATTCATGGGGTTTTGGGTGTTCTTAGCTCGCCGGGGGTGGTCCGTCGACACTTGTGAGCATTCCTCGAACTGATTTGCAGCTTAGAATCTTCATTGAGGTCCAGAGTTGGGTGGTTTCGACTTAGGCACTCTTGTGTGACGGCAAGAGTGTGAAGCTTGTTAGATTGGTTGTGAGTTGGATTGGTTAGGGTTTTATTTCATTTTGTTATTGTTTTTACAGCTTAGAACATATTCATTTGATGTTTGTTATGATTTTAACAAGTAATTTAGTATTTCATTACCTTGTTAAAGCTTGGTTTAAGTTTTATTTGATGCTTGGTTAAGTGTTTAGTGTTTAAATTCTAAGCTAGGGTTTACATCTTGCTTTAGATCAGATTTACTTGAGTCTTGTTATTTCAATCTTAGTTTGATGTGTGTTAATGATTTAATTATAATGTAAGGTGACAATGCATTATGGTTTGATTGTTGGCACACAAGTAAATTTCATTTGTTTAGGTTTCACTCTTGTTTTAGATTAATCTCTTTACTGCTGTGTTTTCCTTTGTAGATTTAGATTCAAAGCTTAAATCCCCCCAATTCCATTTTTATATCGAAAACCCCAAAAATAGGAATAAAAATACAATCCTAGATTATATATCATCGTTGGTTCCTCGGATCGATCCTGGGCTCGTTACTACAACATTATTGTGAAATTAAGGGGTTCAGTGAAAAATTAAATTGTTAATTTGATAAGCCTATTTGTGACATTTAATATAGATTTTAGGCCTTATCACCCACCAGTGTACTCTTCCGCAGCTCTCTCGTCCTTCGGAGGCACCGAGCCTGTCGGCTCCCTTCCCGTGTCGTCCTTCTCGCTAGCTGCGTCTTCCGCTCGACTTCTTGCGCTCCTAAGCTCCTGCACACTCAGACACAGGGATCAAACACAAAGCAGGACCTAACCAACTTGGTTGATCACATCAAAATACCACGGGGTCCAACAATCTCTCCCTTTTTGATATGCATCAACCCAAGTTCAAGTTAGGGTTAAAATAGATAAGTAGTAATTTTTAAATAAAATTACTAAACTAACATGTTAAGCATCAGTTTGCAATAAATAAAATTGCAACTACTTAATTAAGAGTTAAGCAAAATTTTTCAAAAATAATTTTAATTTTTTAAAAAAAATCTCTCCCCCTAAACTTGTACTTTTCTCTCCCCCTTTAATCACAGCAAAAACAGGGTAATAATAAGAGAATAAAAAAAATATTTAGCAAATTTTAAGTTAGAAAAATTTCTGAGCAAGATGAATTTTTCAAAAAATATCTAAGTAAAAATGAATTTTTAGAATTTTCTAAAAAAAAAATATTTCTAAGTAAACCGAATTTTTAGAATTTTTCAAAATAATTTTTAAGTCAAAATTAATTTTTAAAATTTTCCAAAAAAATTTCTAAGTAAACTAAATTTTTAGAATATTTCAAAATAATTAATTTTTAGAATTTTTTTAAAAATAATTTCTAAGTAAACTGAATTTTCAAAATAATTTCTATGTCAAAATTTTTAGAATTTTTCAAAAATGTTTGAAAAACTTTCAAAACATTATTTAATTCTAGTTTAATACTTTTTCAGAAAGTTAATTAAACATTTTATTTCAATATTTCAGCTTCCAGGTCGTGGCGAGACATTAGGCTTTCTTGGTTATTGGAGCAACAACCACTTCCTTAGACAAAGCTTCATAAAGAAATTTTAACGTTTAATTTTTCTTCTGAAAGCCTTAAAAAAAAATTTAATCTAGAAAGGATTTTAGAATCCAGTATAGATTCCTTCCTACTGGGTTATTCAAAAATTTAGGGGTACATAATTTCTGGGGACTTTCCTAAGTTGTCCCTGATGTTTTCTAATATACCAATTCAATTTTCCATAAGTTCTTAATTTTTATTTTGGAAATTTATTTAAGCATGCATCATTATTCTTCAATTTCTCAATTTCAACTTTTAATTTTTCATTTTCTAGTTTTAGATTATCATACATTTCTACTGGGCATGCTTTTGCTAGGTTCAATTTCAATTCAGTATTTTCTTTTTCTAATTTAAATAAGTCTTTAGAAAGAGACTTAATAAATTGAAATGATTGAGTAGGGGTTAGATTGCGTACCTGACTTACCTGACTTGGTGATGCTCCCCCTTCATCGTCGCTTTCTTCGTCTGAAGTTCCTCCCCCTTCATCTATGCTCATTTCTGAGCTTGAATCTTTTTCCAGCTGATGGTTAGCCATTAGTGCTAACCCAGAGAAGGCTTCTACATCTGATTCGGAAGTAGATGAATCTGACCAAGTGGCCTTCAGGTTCATGTGTTTGGAGGATTCCGATTTCTTGTACTTTGTCTTTTCTTTTTCCTTTTTCTTTAATTTTGGGCAGTCATCTTTGATGTGCCCTTCTTCGTTGCAGTTGTAACAATGAACCGTTCTTTTTCTTTGCTGATGCCCCTTTGTCTGCGATCTAAACTTATTAGAATTAAAAAACTTATTGAAATGCTTTACCAGTAGTGCCGCTTCCGATTGGTCCATCGAGGATTCAGAGTCAGAATCGTTTGTTCTTGCCTTTAAGGCAATGTTTTGACTTGCTTTCTCCACTTTATTGGACTCTGTAATCCGAGATTCGTGAAGTTCAAATGTAGAAAACAAATTTTCTAAAGTACTTACCTCGAAGTCCTTAGAGATGTAGTACGCATCTACTAAGGAGACCCACTCTGGAGTTCTGGGGAAGGCGTTGAGCACGTACCGGATCGAGTCCCGGTTTGATACTTCTTCTCCAAGATTGCTTAGTTGAGTTATTATCTCCTTAATTCTTGATTGGAGTTGCGCTACCTTCTCGCCGCTGTTCATCTAAAGGTTCGTTAACTGGGTCCGGAGGATGTCGCGCCTCGCTAGCTTAGCTTCTGAAGTACCTTCGTGAAGCTCTAGGAATTTGTCCCAGAGGTCTTTAGCGGAATTGTAGCTCCCGATCCGACTTACCTCCTGGGGTGGTAACACGTTGAGTAGGTGGAATTCCTCCTTTCCGTTGGCCACGAATTCTGTTTGCTCCTTCTTTGTCCAATTGAATTCTTCCTTGTCTTTTGGAACTACATAGTCATATTTCATGATTAAACAAATATCAAATTCTGTCTTGAAAAATACCTCCATCCGGCGTTTCCACGTCGCGAAGTCTCCATCGAACTTCGGGGGATGAATATTCGCTCCGGCCATCGTTTTGATCGTTGTGCTTCAGTCGGCGGTTAGTCCTTCTGAGGCGGTCTGGCTCTGATACCAATTGTTGGTGCAGCGGAGGCCGACAAGAGGGGGGGTGAATTACCTGAAAAAATAAAAAAATACTCTCCTCGTCTTTCAACTCAAACAGATAGCAACAATAAAATAAATAGCAGAAATAGAAGAGAGACAGACTTTTAACTTGGTTACAACCCAGGGGGTTGTTAATCCAAGGCGTTCGGAAATCGCACTAACAGAGTCTCCTTCACTATAGGCGGAGAAGCCTTTTTTACACACTTAGAGTGCTCACTAGTTGCTAGGAATGAATATAGAGTTGGTTACAGAGTTGATGTTTAATTCCTAGCTCCAGCGGCCTTTATATAGTCTCTGGGAAATCTATCTCGAGGGTCTAAGGCGTCTCCATCGAGTGGGCGGATAAAACTTTATCCGAAAGCTCAACGACCATTTTGGCCTGGTCCAAGGCGCCTCCAACAGGCATTGAAGGTGCCTTTAATGCCCAATGAAGGCGTCTTGAGCTTGAACTCCAGCACACTTCTTCCTTCGCTTTGACTTCCGAAGCTCCGTTCTTTTGGGTGATTCCGGCCAACTGAAAAAGGGCTCGCCCGAACTCAATTTCCGGCCTTCTCCTCAAGCAGTCTTCCTCCCCGGCTTAACGTCCCTCGAACGCCGCTCACGTTCTTCTCGCCCACCGGTGTACTCTTCCGCAGCTCTCTCGTCCTTCGGAGGCACCGAGCCCGTCGACTCCCTTCCCATGCCATCCTTCTCGCTAGCTGCGTCTTCCGCTCGACTTCCTGCTCTCCTAAGCTCCTGCACACTCAGACACAGGGATCAAACACAAAGCATGACCTAACCAACTTGGTTGATCACATCAAAACACCACGGGGTCCAACAATTATGACCCAAATATTACTACAAGCATCAAAATTATAAAAATTTACATTTTACCTATTTGTCGTCTAGAGATGTTCCGTCGCTGTCTAGTCCCCAATTATGACCTCAAAATTCTGAAACAAGAAAATCGACGAAAATCCGTACAAATCTGAAAATAAATACCTAGATTAACTTGGGCTTTGATACCAAATAAATTAGTATCAGATTAACTCAAAAATCTAGAATATAAAAAATAGGCATCGTAAACCTGCTCTGATACCAAAAATATTGTCACGCCCCGGGGGAGTCCTTGCCAGTAGAAATTTCGCCAACATCTCCTCTGTACAGGTGACAATATGAAACTTTACTACAAGCCCTCCGGGCCATACAAATCTTGGCCAACACAGCCGGAACAATAACAATAAAGTAAACAAACAATCCACACAGTTTATATTTACTCAACCTCTGGCTGACACAACCACGCAGTTTATATTTAATTAAGCCATACTCCACTACAACAACGGAAAACTAAACCCACAACAGAAATCCAACGCAGTGGAAAACAACGGTAGTAGACCAAAACTCGATAAAAATCCTCGAGTACAAACCTACATCACAAGTATATAGAAAATACATAACAAGTGAACCAAATATCCAAAACTGAAAAACCCGTCACGACATGTGGTGGGGGACTAATGACTGGAACCTCCTGACAGCATCAACCTAAAATGGTAATAAATCAATGGGGTGAGTTCAACAACTCAGCGGGTATCGGGCTGACATGCATAATAAGAATTAACCAATAGTAATAAATATGTCTACAGTCTCCTGGAGTAATGGAAAATGTAAAACTATGAGAAAAGGAGAAGCTGTACTCACCAGGACCTCCTATTAAAATAATAAGATCGTCAGACCAAAAGTAGCATGTTCCTGTATGCATATCAAACATATGCATCCACCAAATATGCAGCAAATAAAGTGCAACAAACACAAGCAATAAATATAATCATGCATATGATGCATATGACATGGTCACCCCTGACGCCAGTCAACCATCTCACACACAATGGTGAGACCGAGTGGGTAGGGCTATGACAACTGTGCACTCTGCCATCATTGCTCCTGATGAGTGATCGAGTGGACAGGATGCTGTAGAAGTACACCTATCCTCCTACCCCAAATCATAAGTGAGGGAGCCCAATGCTCTCATCTCCCTGAGACAGTCCAGAGGAGGGTTCCCTACCGACTATCACGCTGCGTCACCACTACCCATGAGCGGACTAGCGGAGCCTAATAGAGTAACCTGCTGCAACACACCCTGCCTAAATAAAAACCACTAACTCATGAGTGGTTGTGTGTGCAGATACATATAACTGCGATGTGATCAACAATAATAGAGCTAACAATCGCTCAGCATGCAATCATGCGAGATGGTGCACATGAAAATCTTGACCATATCTACCTTCATAAAACATGTACCAAAAATAAATTGATCGAATAAATAGATCTAGTTACACGGGTTAGATATGGTAAATGTCTAGTCTGGTGTATAAGGCATGATATGTCACTACCTCTATGAGCATAAATAATCATGATAATAAACAAAAGGTATAAAACATAAATGCAGAATAGATAAAAGCATGCAACAGGTATCATGTAGTGGCATACTAAAGCAAAGATAAACATAATTATTACTAGAGGCTATAACCTACTACGCATATCAACATGACATTATCAAAAGAAATAAGTCAAGGTACCCGCCTCCAATAAAGTGCTTGCCAAAGGTAATCCCACGTAAGGCAACTTGTCGTAAATCAGAGTCTTGTAACAATACATTTAATTTAGCTACTCCCATATATATCAAATAGCTAAACCAAATTCTTATTTACCAGAAATCCTAATTCATTCATTAAACCTCGGTTAACCACATACTCGGGTCTAATCCGAAGCTTAGATTAATTCTAAACAACCACCAGATTCAACTTAAACAAGAATCACTTTTCCATCTTCTTACCTTATCACAAGATCTCGTCTGTAGATCGACTGCCAAGAGGTATGACGTCTGAAAATATGCTAGGGCTTCATGGCTGAAGCTACAATGAAGCTACTGTCCCTACATTCCACATCCCAATCATCATGAATCTCCTAATTTATCTCCAATTGATCACTGTTAAAAATTCCAGTTTCACAGAATACAACTACCCTTGCTGGAAACTACTTACCCTACTACAATACCTTCTCTGTTCACTCACGACCAGGGAGAGCGACTGCTGAAAATGCTAGCCAGGTGTTATTGCTGCCACAATTTCGTTGCCTACATTGTAAAGAAGCTAATCTTTGTACCCGTAGATTTCCTCTAATATGGCAGCGAGGCAGCAGAGTACTCCCCTGTGATCAGTGGAGAGGGAGCTCACTGCTTCTTCAAATACCTTTAAATAACTTCTCCTCTGTGTTCTGTCGGAAGAACTTTGAGCTCTTTGACATAAAATTTGTTATTGCTCATATAGCTGGAGTATTTTTTGTTCATCTATATTCTTTACATCGTCCTTCAATTGATTTATTCAGAATTCACGGAGCATAGATCGATTTGGATTTTCAGTCATCAAGTCTTCTAAAATATTTTTGTGATTGAAAGAAATAAAGAGTTGAGAAAATGATAAGAAGAATGAAATATTGAGAGTATATTATAGATTTTTTTTTAAAATAAAAAATTAATCATTGTTCAACGGTTCAATTTCAATGTTCACTAGCCGTTACTTTTTAATATTTTAATATTTTTATTTTTTTAAAGAAAACCTAAAAAAGTAATTAAAGTTGAACGTTGAAGTAGTAAACTCGTGCTGTTATTGGTGCGTATTATTTTTTTTTTAACAAATATTAAAATAAATTAATTAAAAAAAAAATACTATGACAGTACAGCTCCATAAATACAAAGTTGTTCTCAGTCATTTGAGGGACAAACCTTCCTCCCACTAATGTGAGAGAGGTTCATCCCCTATGCCACATCACTAGTAGGAGTCCCGAGTGATTAGGATTTTAGATTAGTAAATAATATGATGTTGAATTCTAATATAATATCGTTCTCTTAAATTTTTTTTTTAATTTCATAGCTATTTCTTCTTAACTATTAATCAAATATTATAATAAATAAATAACTAATTTTAATCACCAAAACCAAAGTGAATGCACTTATTTAAAATCCGATTGAGCTTTAATAAAATCATGTAAAGATAGGAATATATTGGTCTAAATTTGAGTTGATTTGATAAAATTCTAACTGAACAAATTTTAATTGAATTATATCTGTTTAATCGATTTAAAATAAATTATAATTTTTTAGAAAATCTATTTCTTCCATATACACAACTTCACTCCTACCACCTCACATAAGTTTTCACGCACCTTCTCTTCTTTAAAAGTAATTCTTTTTCTTCTCCCTTTCTCATAGTAAATAAATTAAAAAAATAATTTTAAAAGAAAGATAAAATAGATTAATTACACTATATATCAACTTTTATTTTTTTCATGAGAATAAAATCTATTTTTAAATTTAAAAAAGTACTAATAATTATTTTTAATTACTTGTTTAAAATTTAAGATAGAATCTTTAACCGGAGTTGCTCTTATTAAGTTTTTTTTTCTCTTAACTTCGAACCCCTAATACTTTAAAGATTCCTGTTAGTCAGAGACCAACATTTTATCATTAAGCCACCTTAGTTCGATTAGGCCACCTTAGTTCGCAACACTCTCCCAATCGATCAACTGATCGATTGGGATTTGGTTCAATCGATCACCTGTTCGATTGATCAATCCTAACTTGCTTAACTTAAGTCTAGGGTTTCCAAACTCAACATCTGGTCAATCGTGACCTGTCGAGACTCCTCATTGGCTACCATCTGATCAACCTTGACCTACTTGTTGGATCAAATGAGTGCGATAGAGGGGGGGGGGGGGGGGGAATATCGTGCTTTTAAAACTTTTTGTTTACTCATTAAAAATAAAGTCGTGCAGCGGAAAAATAAAGAACAGTTCGGTTACTTGGTTCGAAGCCTAGGTCGACTCCTACTTCAAGGTCCGCGATCCTTCACTGCACCGATGGGCAATCCACTAATACTCTTCTTTCCGAAAACCTCGGAAAGAAGCAGTGCGTACAATATGCAAGATAGTGACATCCTACTATCTTGTAAGAATTTAAGTACAATGCAAGCTTTTCTAAAATAAAATATACCGACAATAATTGACAACGAAGCTTGGTCGGCACTTCTGGATGGAGCAGCTTGTGAGTTGTAGAGCAGTAGCAGAAGCTTGCACAGAGATGATTTTAGAAGCAGAATAGAGTTACCCAGCATCAGACCTCGAGCTCTCTTTTATAAGAATCGTCGATGTTCGGTCGACCGATCCTTGGGTTCGGTCGACCGAACCAACTCCCTTCCTTCCTGGCTGAGATCCAATGTTGATTTGATCTTCGGCAATTAATGATCATTAAGGGTTCGGTCGACCGATCCCTTTGTTCGGCCGATCGAACGAGCTCCTTCCCTGTTCGTCGAGATTTGTCATGATTCGCATTTACTGTGCCTTTAATATTTGATCGTTCGGTCGACCGATCCTCCCGTTCGGTCGACCGATAAGTGTAGTTTCCTTCTGCTTCTGATCGTTGCTGATTGAATTGATCTATGCTGAGTCAACCTGGTTCGGTCGACCGATCCCTATGTTCGGTCGACCGATCATGACATAACTTGCAAAACAGTGTTAGACAATATAATCCTGCAAAACAGATGTTAGCACAGTTATATAAAATACATGAGTAGTAACAATAGACAGTTCAACTGTCTTGATCTCAACTTGGAAACCTTCCCGGTTTCTTCAGTTGGATCAACGACCTTAGATTGTTCTCTTCAGGAACCCGGCCTCACTGTCGCTCCTCTAGTTATTTACCTCAACCTACCTGCTAAATATTGATCCTCCAAATCTTGTTTGGACTTTTCACTTAGCCTTGATCGGCTCGCCAGGATTTTTCTTTCGATCTTTGGTCCTTCAGTCGATCACACTGCCAAGCGTCGGGTCCTCTCGACCCACTTGGACTTTCACCTGGGTTCCACGATCTGCTAAGACTTCTCCTGTCTAGCCTTCAACTAGGTCTTCTCTGGTTGAGTAAATATCCTGCACACTTAGTCAATTTGTTAGATCACAACAAGACTTAACTTGAACCTTTGACAACATCAAAACTACAGTTTGATTTTGGTGCAACCTGCACCAACAATCTCCCCCTTTTTGATGTTTGACAACCAAGGTTCAAAGTTAAGTTAAAAAATACAGAAATAAATAAGTAAGCATTTTCACTCTCCCCCTGAATTCACTATCTCTCCCTCTTTGATACACATCAAAAATAGGAGAAGCTCACAAATAGATTTAAAAAAGAAAGCATAAGTTAATTATATAAAGGTTTTTGAGAACAAATATAAAGTTAATTTTGAAAAGTTATAGGTCAAAAAAAAATATCTAAGAGTAAAATGAGAATTTTGAACACTCTGTAACGTTTGAAAAGGTTAAGGCATTGAATTTGAAAAGTGAAGCCAATTTTTTTTTTGAAAAAAATAGTAAAGTAAAAGTGTGAAAGATTTGAAGAGTATATAAGTTGTCTTAAAAAATAGCAAAGTTATAGTTATTCTAAAGAAAATAATTTGAACATTTGAGTGCAAAGTTTAAATTATTAAAATTTTAACAAAGTTAAAATTTTGTAAAGTAAAATTTTAATAAAGCTTTAGCTAGAATAAAATTTTTAGAAAATTTTAGTAAAGATAAAATTTGAAATATTACTAATAAAATAGAAGAAATAAAACTTTTCTAAATTCATAAGCTCCCCTAAAATTGATAATTCCTAAAAGTCCAAGTGTGAGTTAAGAACTAAAAGAAAGTCCTTATGATGAAATGTTCAACCTTAGTATAATGCTAACTACCACAAGATAGTAGCTATTGACTCTGGTTAGTCAATTTGAGCATTTGGAGCTAACTAGGTTGTTAGTAGCTAGTAAACTCAAACTGATCAATATATATGGTTTAAAGCTCAGATTTATAGCGATGCAGACTTAAGTATCTGAAATCTTAAGCTAAGTCCTAAGCATCCCACTCATTCTAGGTTGTACAAGCAAGGGATCCTACTGTGCTTGTGAGATGCTGGCTTCTAAAACTATAGGATCATGCAATTCTACGAGAAAGACCTAGGCTACTCCAGAAAGATAAAAGATTTGAAATAGGTTTTGAAAACAAGAATTTGAAAGGGGGATTTTCACAAAGATTAATTTGAAAAACTACTAAGTAATAATTTTTTTAAAAAATAAGAAGCCTACTCTATAAATGATAGGTAAAGAATAACCAAAAAGAAACTAAAGAAAGATGAGTACCACAAAGCGTACATAGTCATAATGCAAAGTATCCCAAAAGTACAAGTCACAAATAATGGTGCCAGAGGTCACTCATCCTCATCCACATCATCAGCTCGAAAATAATCAAACATCCTCCGCTGCTCCCTCTCTAAAGCATCAGTAAGGTCTGTCATCTCCTGACGAGAGTCTATAATCTGTCCTTGGAGAGAGGTGTACTGATCATTCATCTTAGTTTCTAAGGAGTCAAACCGACTAAAAATGTCATCTCGAATACGACTAAAGAAATCACTAGTCGGTGGAGGAGGTGCATAGGAACTGCTCTGAGCAAAGTCAAAATAAGGTGTCATGGCAAATCCTGGATCAACAATCGGCGGAACAGGTGTTTTAACTGGAATCAGATCATCTTCAGCAACATCTTCCTCGACAGCCGGTGGAACGTAATGTGGATGGGTCCGTTTATACACAAGACCCTCGACACTAGTCCTAATCCCAGCCAAAGATAACTGCCTAATCCTGACAAAATCAAAGTCAGACAACTCAATTAATTCACAACTGTGAACTCCTACCCCTAAAGAAGCAATGTACTCGGTGAGGACATGACACTGGATCATGTGAACTTTATTCGAGGTGCTATACCCCGAATAGTAGATAATAGACCGGAAAACCCAATACCCTAAGTCAAAGTCAAGATGGTGTCGTAGGACGTACATCAAAAAAAGATGAACAGGACGCAGAACCCCCTGATCCCTAGACGATAAAGGATGAATACATAATACAACCATCTTATAAAGGACATTGTCATTTGGACTCAGTGGTACAGTAGACATCTTAGGGCGTGACCCCTCAAAAAAATCGGCATATATAAGATCTAGAGTTAGATGAGCAAAAGGAGCAAGTAATGTGTCGGGAAGGGAAGAACTAAAAAAGATACGGTTAACTGAAGGTCAGATCCGTAAAAATCTGAGAAACATATCAAGATCAAACAATATTTCTCAGGTTGCAACTCTAGTCCTATAGTGATGGGGTCAAGTTCACACAAGTTGTGATAAAATTCAGAACATAGAATGAGATTGTAAGCATGCTGGCAAAAAACAATGCTATCGAGTTGAAAATATTGGGCGATGTCTATGGCCTTGGGATAATATGTTTGATAGAATTGAAGATCAAGACAACGAGTACCTATTACTTTAAATTTCTTATTTGGAAAAGGAAGGAGAGCCTTGGCGCAACGGTAAAGTTGTTGTCATGTGACCAAAAGGTCACGGGTTCGAATCCTGGAAATAGTCTCTTACAAAAAGCAGGGTTAGGTTGTGTACAATGGATCCTTCCCCGGGACCCCGCATGGTGGGAGCTTTGTGCACCGAGCTGCCCTTTTTTCTTATTTGGAAAAGATTGACGTAATTCTTCGGAAGAAAACCTAGGGTCTTGGCTGGGATTTAAGGAGCTGGCCTCCCTTTGTGAAGTTGTACGACTCTTTTCACTAATATTAAGGAAATAAAATAAATAACTTGGACATAAATATTGAAGAGAAGAGTCGGAAGGTGATTACCGAGGAATTGTCGCGATCCGAGAAATGTTGTATGCAGTGAAACAGTCGAAGAAAGCGAAGAAGAAGAGAAGAGAGGATTAAATGGGATGAGATTTGGCTTCTGCTCGAGGGGAGTTTATAAAGCTTTTTATCGGTCGACCGATCCATTAATTACACCGTATTTCCAGCCAACCAGGGAAGAGATACAGATTTTCGATCGACCGAACCAAGTTTTCGATTGACCAAAAAATTCAAAGTATCTCTTGGTTTCGACGATGATCTTTAGTTTTTCGGTCGACCGAAAAATTGATTCCATATCTACGTCATTCGGTTGACCGAAACGATTGTTCGGTCGACGGACTTTATGTATATATATATATATATATTTATTATTATTTTTTAATTAAGTTGTAAAAATAGTTTAATGAATCTTAAAATATTAAGTTTTTTTTTTCAATTTTTTTATTTTGTTGTGTTTTTTAAAATATTTCAATTAAGGTTTAAAAATATTTTAAGTTAAGTTTTAAAATATTTTAATTATTAATTTTTTTTAAATTTTTTTAAAAAATAATTTTTAATTAAGTTTTAAAATAATTTTTTTAATTAAGTTTAAAATAATTTTTAATCAAAATAATTTTTAATTAAGTTTAAAATAATTTTTAATCCTTAATTAAGTTTAAAATAGTTTTTAATTTTTAATTAAGTTTAAAATAGTTTTTAATCAAAATAATTTTTAATTAAGTTTTTAAATGATTAAGTTTTAGATAAGTTTTAATTAAGTTTAAAATAATTTTTAATTAAGTTTTTAAATGATTAAGTTTTAAATAAGTTTTAATTAAGTTTAAAATATTTTTTAATTTTTAATTAAGTTTAAAATAAATTTTAATTTTGTTTTTATTAATTTTTAATTTTTTTATTAAGTTTAAAATAATTTTTAATTTTTAATTAAGTTTAAAATAAATTTTAATTTTGTTTTTAATTAATTTTTAATTTTTTAATTAAGTTTAAAATAATCAAAATAACTTTAATTATGTTTTTAAATGATTAAGTTTAAAATACGTTTCAATTAAGTTTAATATAATTTTTTAATTTTTAATTAAGTTTAAAATAATTTTTAATTTTGTTTTTAATTAATTTTTAATTTTTTAATTAAGTTTAAAATAATCAAAATAATTTTAATTATGTTTTTAATTGATTAACTTTTAAATAATTTTTAATTAAGTTTAAAATAATTTTTTATTTTTAATTAAGTTTAAAATAATTTTGTTAAATTTTAAAAAAGGTTATTGAACCCATGTTAGATTTAAACTTAACTTTGGGTTAACCAAGCAGACTTCCTAAGGATAAGTTTTCAGTTCAGTGGCGAGACATATGACATTCTTGTGTATCAATGGTGACCACTTGCTGAATACTTTCTAAAATAGTCCTGCTCAAAAAACTTAATACTAAATTTTGGTCTAACTAGTCCATGTTTGACTGGAGTAGCTTCGGTCAGATTCACAAAGTCTAGTGCATCAGGTAGAATACACAAGATTCAACTCTTTGACATACTATCATCCCAATCCATTCCGGTGCTATGTTATAGGGTTTGGTGAACCTTTTTAACTAACCATTCTAAGCTAAGTAAACTAAACCTACTCCTAATCATGGAAGGTAGATTAATCAAGTTGGTTGAATCATTTTTCTACTTGCTCCCCCTGAGTCATAGCTTAGATATGGTCTATCTAAGTAATGAATCTGATTTTTAGGGATCAAGTAGAGATTTGGTTAAATATTTTATTTGCACTAATGCTTGGACTTGACTTCTAACATTTTGACTAATTAATGACAAATATGGTTTGTTTGTTTGATTTGGTTTATGGCCAAGTCCTGATTTGTTGTACACAGCTCGTTGTGATCCAAGTACCATATTTAGACACTTGGATCCCAGTTCGAACTTTTTCAACGTTTTCTTGAGTCGCTCGACTTGACCTTTCAAGTTGGAATTTTTTTTCTCAAGTTTTGCAACTTGAGTTGAAGTTTTGACTTGAACTTGGTTAGTTGAGTCACTCAAGTTAACTTGCTTCTTAAGGTGGTCTATTTCCTTAAGTAGCAAGTTATTTTATTTTTCGAATTTTGATAATTTTTTAAATAAGCATTTGACAACCTTAAGTAAATTTGACGTCGAATAAATAGTTACTATATTTGGACTTTCTGAACCGGATGCGAATCTGTGGCTTCTCTTGGACTTGATGTTGACCTCGGAATCGTTGTAGTTTCCGGACTCGTACTCTTCCTCGGAATCGGATTCTTCGTTTCTTGCCATAAAGGCAAGATGGCTGGAATGCTTCAGTTTTTCCACATCGGATTCCTCGGAGGATGACTCGTCCCATGTCGCATAGAGGGTTTTCTTTCTCTTGTCGACTTGAGCCTTTCTTCCTTCCGATTTGGGCATTCATTTTTGAAATGCCCCTTCTTGTTGCATCCGTAACAAATCATTTCTGATTTGTTTTGCATCTGGTTGAGTGGTGTCTTCTTGGTACTTCTTCTGAATTTCTTCTTCGTCAACAATCTCCGGACCATGTTGATTAGTTCTTCTTCCTTTGTTGAGTCAGAGTTTGACTCACTTTCTGACTGGATCTTTGTTCTTGATTTGGTTTCCATGCTTGGACCTGCATACAAAGCGACTCCTTTCTCGACATGGCTTACGTTAGATTGTTCGTGTAATTCTAATTCACAAAATAACTCATCTAACTTAAGAATTGAAAAATCCTTAGAAACTTTGTAAGCATCTATAATTGATGCCCACAAAGCATTCCGCGGAAAAGCATTTAGTGCATACCTTATTGTGTTGCGGTTCTCTAGGTTGTGTCCGATCAGATGGAGGCCGTTGAGAATGTCCTTTAGTCGAGCGTGTAGTTGCAAAACCGTTTCTCCATGAAGCATTTTATTGTTAAATAAATTGTTTAATAAAAGGTCTCTTTTATTTACCTTTGACTCGTCGGTACTCTCGTGTATCTTTACCAGACAGACCCACAATTCCTTAGCGTTATTGTAGGGGCCGACTCGGTTCAACTCCTCCATTGTGAGCCCGCACTGAATGGTGTTGATCGCCTTGTAGTTTAGTTGTGCCTTCTTGATCATTGGAGGAGTCCAGACTTCTGGTTCTAATGGTATTCCATCTTTTGTTGGAGGTGTGTAGCCTTTTAGTATTGTAAACCACAGTTCGATATCAGACTTAAGGTAGCACTCCATCCTGTTCTTCCAATAGCTGAAGTTCTCCCCTTTGAATAAAGGAGGTCGGGCGGTGTTGTATCCTTCTTAGTAGGAATTTGACATCCTTAACTATAAGAGAAAATAACAAAATAAATTTCCAAGACTCTCGTCTTGTGATTAGTAGTGCCGGAAAAAGAAATAAGAAAAAGAAAGAGAATTCTAAAAGAAAAAGAAAGAAAAAGTTTTAAAAGTACTTTGAAAAACGGTTAAGTATTTTCGGAGCTACGAGACTCTGATATCAATTGTTGGATTGAATGAGTGTGGTAGAGGGGGGGTGAATGCCGCGCTTTTAAAACTTTTCTTTTACTCGTTAAAAAAAAAGTCGTGTAGCAGAAAAATAAAGAACAGTTTGGTTACTTGGTTCGAAGTCTAACTCGACTCCTACTCTAAGGCCCGCGATCCATGATCGCACGGATGGACAATCCACTAATACTCTTCTTTCCGAAAACCTAAGAAAAAAGTAGTGCATACAATATGCAAGATAGTGACACCTTACTATCTTGTAAGAATTTAAGTACAATGTAAGCTTTTCTAAAATAAAATATACCGACAATAATTGACGACGAAGCTTGGTCGACACTTCTGAATGGAGCAGCTTGCGAGTTGTGAAGCAGTAGCAGAAGCTTGTACAGAGATGATTTTCGAAGCAGAAAAGAGTTACCCAACCTCGGACCTTGAGCTCCTTTTATAAGAATTGTCGATGTTCGGTCAACCGATCTCTGGGTTCGATCGACTGAACCAGCTTCCTTCCTTCCTGGCTGAGATCCGATGCTGATTTGATCTTCGGCAATTAATGATCATTAAGGGCTCGGTCGACCGATCCCTTTTTTCGGTCGATCGAACAAGCTCCTTCCCTGTCCGTCGAGATTTGTTGAGATTTGTATTTAATGTGCCTTTAATGTTTGATCGTTCGGTCGACCGATCCTCCCTTTCGGTCGACCGATCCTCCCATTTGGTCGACCGATCCTTCCGTTCGGTCGACCGGTCAGTGTAGTTTCCTTCTACTTCTGATCCTTGCTGGTTGAATTGATCTGTGCTGAGTCAACCTGGTTCGGTCGACCGATCCCTGCGTTCGGTAGACCGATCAGGACATAACCTGCAAAATAGTGTTAGACAATATAATCCTACAAAACAGATGTTAGCACAGTTATATAAAATACATGAGTAGTAACAATAGACAGTTCATCTATCTTGATCTCAACTTGGAAACTTTCTCGGATTCTTCAGTTGGATCAGCGACCTTAGGTTGTTCCCTTCAGGAACTCGCCTTGACTGTCGCTTATCCAGTTATTTACCTCAACCTACCTGCCAAACATTGATCCTCCAGATCTTGTTTGGACTTTTCACTTAGCTTTGATCGGCTCACCAGGACTTTTCTTTCGATCTTTGGTCCTTCAGACCTCTCGATCACACTGCCAAGCGTCGGTTCCTCTCGACCCACTTGGACTGGGTTTCACGATCTACTAAGACTTCTCCTACCTACCCTCCGATTAGGTCTTCTCCGGTTGAGTAAAAATCCTGCACACTTAGTCAACTTGTTAGATCACAACAAGACTTAACTTGAAGCTTTGACAATATCAAAACTAAGGTTTGATTCTGGTGCAACTTGCACAAATAATTGGGACTTCGTCACCAAGTGTCCGGTCATCTCTTTTGACCCACTTGGACTTTTTCTCCTCGTGCCAAGTATCCAGTCAACCTTGACCCACTTTGACTTACCGTCTCATGCCAAGTGTCCGGTCCTCCATGACTCATTTGGACTTCCAAACACCAGATGTCCAGTCTATTGGTGCGGTTAGCACTAACAGTCTAACTCAGGTTTTGATAAATGACAAAGTAGGTTAAGTTAGTTTTGTTGTGATTTAACACTTTGACTGAGTGTGTAGGAGAAATCCAGCTAGGTCGACGGGCCAATCGAATAGCTGGTGCGAAGCTCAGCTAGGTCGACGAACCGACCAGATAGCTGGCAAGAAATCCAACTAGGTCGACGGGCTGACTGGATAGCTGGTACGAAGTCCAGCTAGGTTAACGAGCCGACCAGATAGCTGGCATGAAGTCCAGACAGGTCGACGGGCTGACCGGATGTCTGACAAAAAGTATGTAAAGGTAAATCACTTGAGGGGAGTGACTTGGTGAGGACGCGTTCCCCGTTTGAGGGAACTATAGGCGTCAATCCAACTTATATTCATTTTGGAAATCTAAGTTGAGGTAATGACTAGATTCTGGTTTCAAGGAGATCGAATTTAATTACTACCCTATTTAAATATATTTGTGCTAACTTTTGTTTTGCAAGGTAGTATAATATTTATTGCCTTTGACTAATTTTTTTCTTGCAGGAAAAAACTTTTGTTGGAAAAAGGGGTCCGGGCATCCGGAAGGGATCCGAGTGCTCGAAATGCAAAAGTTTATCTCATCGCAACGTGGAGCGCGTTGATTGGCTGAGCCAACGTCACGCTCCAGGTGCTTGGAAGGGATCCGGACGTCCGGAGCTTCCTATAAAAGGAGGTTACCACCTGGAGCAAAGAACAACAATTTCTTCCCGCGATTGCTTTATTGCGCACTACTCCTGCGACGCTACGAAGCTCTTCCGACAACCTGTGACTCAATTTCTTGTTGTTGTTGTCGGTATTTCTTTTTATATAATTCTTGTACTCAATCGTGTAACATTTTACGAATTATTAGTGATTGCCCAACGAAAGCACTCTCATGTGCGAGCCTTGGAGTAAGAGCCGACAAAGACTCCGAACCAAGTAAAATTGATTTTGTTAGCGTTGTGTTTTCTGTTTCTGTTGCTTACTTGATAACGATTTTTGAAGATCGCTATTCCACCCCTAGCGAACTTTACGGTCCAACACAGTTAACCTTGATCCACTTAGATTTCCACTGTATGACTTCACTCACCAAGACTTCCTCACTGCTTATCTTCACTCACTAGAACTTTTCACCTGACTTCACTCACCAGGATTTCCATCTACCTAACTTCACTTATTAGGACTTCCCAACTGCTTGGCTTCACTCACCAGGACTTTTCCCATTTGTCTAACGTCACTCACTAGGTTTTTCTAATTGTCTGGTTTCACTCACCAGGGCTTTACAGTTGTCTGACTTCACTCATCAGAACTTTCACACTAAGTGCCCGGTCAATAATGATCCACCTGGATATTCTTCTTTTGCCAATCTTCCCGTTGGATTTGCTCTTGCCTAACCTGCAGTTAGAACTTTCCAATCAGATATCTGGTCAATTTTGACCTACTTAACTCTGATCAACCTTTGACCATCAGTCTTCCATTTGGACAATTGTACCTGCAATATCCATATATTATCAAATATTGAAACTTAAACATTAAGACTCAAGCTTGAGCCAACTCAAACTTAGTCAACCCGGCCAACATTGATCCCAGGGAAACTTGCACCAACAAGTGATACTATTGTTACCTAAAGCCCTCTAAATTTAGTCTATAATTTGTTGGTTTATAAACTGAGAACAATTAATCCAAACATCCAAATTTTTGTAATCTCAAACCCTCTAAATGTGCATTGACGTTGTGCATTTATAAATTGTGAACACTTTACCATCAGGTTTTCCTAATAGAAATGCTTCTGTGCATTACAATGTGTGTTTAAGTTGATTTTTCTTAGTTGACAGCAGGGATCCAGTTGAAGTTGAGGGGCTTTTGAACCATAGGTAATGGTACCTTCGACTTGATAAGAGATATGATTTGCTTATGACTATATGATGTATTGGAGCTATGGTGGTTGGATGATTGAGTAAAATATCAAATGCATTTGTAGTTGACAGTTAAGGGCATATGGAATGATAGCTTACCTCATTCTTGTTTGGTATGACACTTCTAGTTTGGTATGATGTTCAATATTTTAAATAATTTTTATTCATTTTATATTTTTATTATTTTATTTTATTTATACAAACATATGCACTGTATTTGCAACTGACAAGTATTTAGATTTTGCTTATAATATGATGGTTAAAGATAATCCATAGTAAATTAGTTGAGTTTTTTAGGAGACTTTTTTTTAATTAAAACATAATGTTTTAAGTGCATTTTATTAGTGTATAGCTAATTTTGGATGTAAAAGATTTATCATTAGTGTTGCATTTATAAATGTGACTAAAATGATTATTAGATCAATAAAAAATATCTATTAGCTCTTGAAATTGTATTTTATTTTATTTTTATTCTATATAGTGGATGAATTATGATGATGTATAAGTTTTGAAGTAAGATTATATATTTTGAGTCATCACTTAGACTTTTGGTGGATGGTGCGAAAAGTTTGCTCCGTGGTTCCTTTGAATTTGACCCAACTGAACTAGAGAAGGTTGGAGCTAGAAAGAGTGATCTAGAACTGGAAGATCAAGTGAAGAGAATCATGAGCAAGATCCAGAAATAGGCACCTGAACTCTAAAGTGTCGACAGTGGCAAGAAGCAGAGTGAGGTTTCAGAATCTACCAATAATAAGTACCCTCTTCTCCGAAGGCGGCGCTGGCTGTTGTTATAGATGTTGATTCTTATGACAGTAGCAGTGCTCCTGATAAGAAGATGCTGCAGGTAATACAGGAGGTGTTCAGGGCCATCAGATCAGATTCTCAAATGTTGAAGATTTCAGACTTTACTATCTCAACTACCGTGTCCATTTCAGAAGTTATTGCCTTATTGAAGTTAGTAAAGATCCCTGCAACAGATTTTGATGCTCTTATATGCAGCAGTGGGAGTGAAGTTTATTATCCAGTCATTGCTCAGTACATGGACGCAGAAGAAAAATTGTGTGCAGATCCTAATTATGCCACACATATTGATTATCGTTGGGGATATGATGGTGTGGAGATGGACAAGAGCAGCATCCATGATGTCCTGTTTGTCGGCGGATCAAAAAGGATTCCCAAATTCAGCAGATGTCAGTACATTTTATCGAAGGCTACCACATGATACAATTATAAACTCAAGGATGAGTTCTTTTCAATTCCGGACTATTGATGTAGGGGGGAATACAAATATTCATATTAACATCTTTTGAGTTTTTTTAGTTAGTTATCCATTAATTAAGTTTAGTGTATTTTTTCTTAATTAAATTTAATTTTGTCCTTAATCTTAGGGAACTAAGTCTTGTTAGTTAATTTAGTCTAAATCTTAAGGAATAAGTCTTGTTAGTTAATTTATCCTAAATCTTAAGGAATAAGTCTGGTTGATTATTTTTTCTATTTAGATTTTTTTGAGGGTTTTGAGAGCTACATAAACCTATGCTTAGATGATATTTAGGACAAATTATTTTGATATTGAATCAATTGATTTCACTTAAGCCAAGTTATGACTACATCTCTTTTCTTTGCACTCTTGATTTCATAATAGGTTTAAGGCTAATTAGGCTATTCATTTTTTTTTGTTACTTATCTCTTGTTCTCTTGTTAATCCCTCTGCAACTTTACGCTCCAGAATAATATACATATTCTGCTCTACGTTCAATACATCAGACGTCCAACTACTTTGGAATGCTCTATCTGAGAGATATTTTTTTCTCAATTTTTTGATAGATGTTGAAATTCGTATCTATCGAAGTTCGTGTTAGCATAGTATCAGTATTGGTGAATTTCTTAAGAATCTTGTCTATAAAATGAGACTGACTTAAAATAAATCCTTTTGATGTTCTAAGAATTTAATTTTTAGAAGCACATCAGTTAGGCTCACATCTTTTATGTCAAATCTTGCATCTTATCATTGCTCTCAATGATAAGTATGTCATCTACATAAAGAAATAGTAATAATATAGTCATTTCCTATAGCTTTTGTGTAAACACATTTGTCAAATTCATTGATTTTAAATTCACTTTCTGTCATTGCATTATCAAATTTTTTATGCCACTAGTTTGGACGTTTTTTCAAGCGGTATAATGATTTTACCAATCATCAAACCTTATTTTTTGTCCTTGGGACATAAAACCCTCTTGGTTGTTCTATATAAATTTTCTTTTCTAAATCTCCATTTAGAAAAAAAAAAAGTGATTTTTATATCCATTTGATGTATTTTCATATTCCATAGAGTGACAATAACCAATAACACTCTGATAGATGTTATTCTCGATACCGGAGAATACATATCAAAGTAATCAAGGTCTTCACATTGTCCGTAATATTTAATTACCAATCTAGCCTTGTACTTATCAATTGTGCTATCTGATTATATTTTTTTCTTAAAAATCCTTTTGCAACCTAATGGTTTACTTCTTGAAGGAAGATTCATAAATTTACAAATATGATTTTGTAAGATATAGTCAGTTTCAGATGCAATTACCTTTTTCCATTGAAGTCCTTCAAAATAATGTACTACTTCTGAGTAACTTTTAAGTTCATTTTCCAACATTAAAGTGATAAAATTCATTCCGAAGGATGCTTCTATCTGATCTCTTTTACTTCATCTGAGCTCAACCTCAACTAGTTCAGCTACTTCTTCTTCTTCTTTTTCTTATTCAAATGCCCTTTTTGCGGAACTTGTCTCCACTCAAGTAGAATGAGACGTTTCTCTATTTAATAATCAAGTTCTTTTCTATCTCCGGTATTTGAGACTTAACACACTGAATCGATAAGTAATATTGTTATGTGCATATTCAACAAATAAACAACTAATAGTTTTCGATCCTATCTTCAACTTTTAGAATTAGGCACCAAAACCTTTGCAAGACACCCCTACATTAGCAAATATTTATAGGATGATTATCTTTTGTTTTACAACTCATAAGAGCTCTTAACTATTTTCTTTTAAAATACCTTATTTAAAATTTACTTGTGAATATAGAATCCCCCACATGTAGTTTGGCAATCTAAAGTTTAATAGAACAACATTCATTATCTCCTTTAGGGTGTAATTTTTTCACTCAACAACACCATTTTGCTGAGGATAGGGAATTATTGTTTTATGTCTAATCCCATGTTCAACATACAACTCAACAAACGATGATACATATTTATCGTATTGATCACTTTGTACTACCTTAATGTTTTTGTTAAAATAGTTCTCAACCTTATTCTTATAGAGAACAAATTTCTCTATATTTTCATCATTTTGAGAAGATATACATAAACAATATTTTATGTTTTCATCAACAAAAGGGATGAAATACTTATTCCCTGTTGGTCGCTACTCGGAAAACCTAATGGTTCCACTGTACAAAAATTTTATACAAAGGTCTGAACCTTTTCCTAGCTACCATGTGTTCTTTTAAATTAAACTTGGATCGCCTGCGGAACTTAACACGTTTGATCCAAAGTTTAATCTATTTGTTCTTTTAGGTTTAGACTCGGATCTCCTGCGGAACTTAACACGTTCGATCCAAATCACCTAGGTTATTAATTTCATTAAATATTAATTTCCAAAATTGACTTCCAGTACTGACGTAGCGAGGCACATGACCTTCTTGGATATGGGAACAACCACCACCGACTAGACAAAGCCTTTTAAGGAAAGTTAATATTTAATTTCCTTAAATAACTTTAGGTCAACTGAAAAGAACAATCAAATCACAAGGAAAAGAAAAAAAAAACAAAAGAACACAACATCGAAAATAAATTCGAAATACTAGAATCGCATGCCTCTTGTATTTGGTATTATTTTCAAAAATAACTAGTATGATGCGGAAAGGAAAAATACTAGTTATACCTTTTAGAAAGACCTCTTGATCTTCTACCGTATTCCTCTTCTAACCTCGGACGTTGTGTGGGCAACGATCTTCCGAGATGAGAACCACCAAGCACCTTCTTCTTCCTTACGAGTTTCGGCCATCAAAACTTCTCCTAGGATGAAGAGGTTCGACCACCACCACCATGCTCAAAGGGATGCTAGAAACAAAACTTTCTTTCTCTCCTTCTTCTTCTTCTTCTCTAAACTTGATCCGGCCACCATATGAATCTCCACAAGAAGGATGAGGTTCGGCCATCAAAGAGAAGAGAGGAGGAGAGGATGGCCGACCACACCAAGGAAGAAAAAGAGGGAGAAAATAGAATATAGTTGTTCACTATGAAGCCTTCTCTACCCCCTCTTTTATAATCCTTGGTCTTGGCAAATAAGGAAAATTTAATAAAAACTTCCTTAATTCTTTTGCCATTGAAAAGGAAAATTTATTTAATTAAAAAACAATTTTTCTTTTCAATTTACAATGGCCGGCCACACCATAAAATTTCCAAGCAAATAAAATTTTAAACACAAATTAAAACTTCCTTATTTGCTTCCGAAAATTTATAAAAAATTTCTCCAATAATTTTTCCCTTCATGATTGGTTAATAAAAAGGAAATTTTATAAATTAAAATCTTTCTTTTAACATGTGGATAAAAAGAAAGTTATCTCTAAAAATTAAAATCTCTTTTAATCTACAAATAAGGAAAGATATTAAATCTTTTCTTAATCTTTTGTAGAAACTAATAAAAGAGAATTTTTAATTTTAAAACTTTATTTTAAATAATAAACATGATTAATAGGAAAGTTTTTATCAAAATTAAAATCAATCTTTTAATGTACAAATAAGGAAAGAGATTTAGCTCTTCTCTTAATCTTTTGTAGAATATTATAAAAGGAAATATTTAAAATTTTAAACTCTCTTTTAAATCATGTTATCCATATAAGAAAAAAATTTTAAAATTAAAATTCCTTTTTATTTTAATAGGGCCGACCACCTAAGCTTGAGTTCAAGCTAGGGCCGGCCACATGAATTCACCCATGAACCAAACCATGGCCGGCCCTAGCTTGGTCTCCAAGCTAGCTTGGCCGGCCCCTATAGGATGGGTAAGAAGGTGGGTATGTGGTGGGTATAAATCTCTTATATACAAGAGGCTACGATAGGGACCGCGAGGAGGAATTGGTTTTGGTCTCCCGATGAAATTAAGCATCCCGTGTTCGCCCCGAACACACAACTTAACTTCATCAATAATAATTCATTCCACTAAAGAATTATTATTGAACTACCGCACCAATCTCAAATTATATTTTTGGGCTCTTTCTTATTATGAGTGTGTTAGTCTCCCTGTATTTAATATGTCGAATGTCCACTAATTAAGTGAGTTACTGACAACTCATTTAATTAATATCTTAGTCCAAAAGTAGTACCACTCAACCTCATCGTCATGTCGCACTAAGTCCACCTGCAGGGTTTAACATGACAATTCTTATGAGCTCCTATTGGGGACATTCTCAACCTAGATCACTAGGACACAGTTTCCTTCTATAATCAACAACACACACTATAAGTGATATCATTTCCAACTTATCGGGCTTATTGATTTATCAAACTAAATCTCACCCATTGATAAATTAAAGAAATAAATATCAAATATATGTGCTTGTTATTTTATTAGGATTAAGAGCACACACTTCCATAATAACTGAGGTCTTTGTTCCTTCATAAAGTCAGTATAAAAGGAACGACCTCAAATGGTCCTACTCAATACACTCTAAGTGTACTAGTGTAATTATATAGTTAAGATAAACTAACACCTAATTACACTACGACCTTCCAATGGTTTGTTCCTTTCCATCTTGGTCATGAGCTACTGTTTATTATTTATAAGGAACCGATAACATGATCTTCTATGTGTGACACCACACACCATGTTATCTACAATATAAATTAATTGAACAACTACATTTATCGTAAATGTAGACATTTGACCAATGTGATTCTTATTTCTAGATAAATGTTTATACGAAAAGCTAGGCTTTTAGTATACATCCTAACAATCTCCCACTTATACTAAAAGACTAAGCTGCCATAACTGCTACCATACATCTGATTCCCAAACCTTCAACATGCCCATCAAAAGCTCTTGCCTTAAGGGCTTTAGTGAAAGAATCTTCTAGGTTATCACTTGATGCAATCTAGGCAGCAACAACTTCTTCTCGTTTATACGATTTCTCGTATTGGGTGGTACTTGCGCTCTATTACGTTTACTTGCCTTATAGACTTATGGTTTCTTCGAGTTTGCTACTGCACCACTATTATTACAATGAATTGTAATAATCTTTGGACAAACCAGAAATCATATCTAAGTCCATCTTGAGGTTATTGAGTCATTTAGCTTTTATGGCTACCTCAGAGGCTTACCATATACTCAGCTTCTATGGTGGAGTCCAGAAAAACACCTATGTTTATCACTCTTCCATAGTTATGACTTTTCCTCCTAAAGTAAACACAAAACTCCGAGGTTGACTTATTATTGTCCCTATCTGATTGGAAGTTAAAATTCGTGCAACCCACATGGACCAAATTAACTGCCTTGTAAGCTAGCATATAATCTCTAGTGCCTCTAAGGTTCTTTAATATATGCTTTACTGCAGTCCAATGTCCTTGTCTAGGATTACTTTGATATCTGTTAACTATGCCCTTGGCAAAACAAATTTCTGATCTCGTGTATAGCATACATTAGGCTGTCTAACTTTCGAAGCATAAAGAACTGCCTACATGTCCTCAATCTCCTTTGATGTCATCGGAGACATCTCTTTAGATAAAGACACTCCATGCTTAAAAGGTAGAAAACCTTTCTTGGAGTTTTGCATACTAAAACGAGCTTGTTATATAAAGCTTGAGATAAGCACAACATTCTTTTCTTGCGAACCTTGTTCCCAAGAATATGTGTTTATTTTCCTAAGTCCTTTATAACGAATTGCTTGGACAACCATACCCTTACTTCCGATAACACCTTGATATTGTTTCCAACTATCAAAAATGTAATCTACGTATAGTACAAGAAATACCACCACGTTTCCATCACACCTTTTATATACACAAGACTTATCCGGTTACTAAATAAATCCACAGGTCTGGATAACTTTGATAAACCGAATGTTCCAAGACCTTTGAAACTTTGTCTCAGTCCATAGACTGATTGAGCTTGCACACAAGATGCTCTTAGCCCTTTGCAATGAACCCTTCTGGTTGCTTTATATAGATGCTTTCTTCAAGACTTACATTAAGGAATGCTGTCTTGACATCCACTTGTCAAATAGATAAAAGAATCCAGATAGATTTAAGCATGGCTACCAATGAAAAAGTTTCCTTTTTCATCAAGCCTTGCTTTGAAAGTTTCTACCTTCCTGTCTATCCCTCTTTTCCTATTATAGACCTTTTTATACCCAAAGGCTTTTACATCATTTGGTAGTTCTACAAGCTTCCAGATTTTATTAGAATACATATATTCTAATTCTTTTATTCATTACTCTTTGCCAAGATGCTGCATCTTTATCTTGGAGTGCTTCGTCATATGTCCAGAGATCAGGTTCATGTCCTCCAGGGATCGAGTCCAAAAACTCTCCCAAAACATGAATCTTTTTAGGTTGCTTAACAACACTCCCACTACGACGAGACACTTTCTGCAATTATGTATCATTTGTGATACGTGTTGTAGTTTCTTGTGATATTTCATCTTGTACAGTTGGTACTAGGTTAGACATGTCCTGTATTATTTCCTTAAGAACAAATTTACTTATGGGCACGTGATTTATTACATAGCCTTTTTCTAAAAATCGGTCATTGATGCTAACAATGACCTTCTGATTTTTAAGACTATAATCTTACTTTCATTTCTCTAGGATAACTCACAAACAAGTGAATTCCTGTCCAACTTATCATTATCTCTCTTCAGCATATGTGCTGGACTACCCGAATCCGAATATACTTCAAAATAGGCTTACGCTTATTCAGTAATTCTATATGAATAGAGAGTTCTGACTTTTGAAAGGTACTATATTCACTTTCGTTTCCAGAGTATATCCTTAAAATGAATTTGGTAATAACTCATCATCAGTCTACTTATTTCCATAAGAGTCCTATACCTTCCTTTTTCTACACCATTCTGTTGGGGTGTACCAGGTGCAGTTAGTTGGGATTGAATCCCTACTTCTGATAAGTGACTCCTAAATTCTCCCAAGAGGTACTTGCCACTACGATCTCACTGTAGTATCTTGATACTTTTACTTTGATGTTTCTCCGCATCAGCCTTGTACTCTTTGAACTAATCAAAGCACTTAGTCTTGCGGCACATCAAGTAAATGTATTTGTATCTTGAATAGTTGTCTATAAAATAGATGAAATATTCGATACTACCTCTTGTCTGGATAGTCATAGGATCACACAAATCGATATCAGAATGAAATAATTCTAACATATCTTTGGCTCCATACCCCTTAGACTTAAAAGCTTCTTGGTTATTTTTCCTTCCAAGTAAGACTCGCAGGTTGGAAAGATTTCCACTACCAATGAACCCAAAAGTTCATCAGCTACCAATAAATCCTACTCAAGTTAATATAACCTAGCCTTAGATGCCAAAGATATAATTGATTCATTTCCGAAGGTTGCTTTCTCTTAAAGTTAGAAGATGTGTTATAATTTCCATTTATTGCATCGTGGGAGTTATTGGATTATAAATGGTCAACCAACATACCAGAATAGATAACTTCTCTATTTTTCTTGATAACAGCTTTGTTATCAAAATAGACACAATATCTATTCTATAATAGTTTAGAAACTGAAATCAGGTTCTTTCTAAACTTAGTATGTAAAGACAATTTCTAATAATCCATATTTTATTCCTATTAAAGGATAAACATCTCCCACTACAATAGCTGCCACTTTTACAGCAGTGCCCATGTGGACAGTGTTTTTATTTTCATTTAGTTGTCGGGTTTCCTGGAACCCTGCAATGAATTGCGAACATGATTAATGACATCTGTATCTACACTCCAGGTTCTGGTAGATAACACCACTAAATATGTTTCAACTAATGAATACACCTATATTGTTCTTTAGTTCTAAAAAGACAGACTACCTTAATGTCCAAGTCCTATTTCCAATTTTTACAATCGGGACTACTAAGTCTTTTCTATAGTATAACAGCTAGGGAATTGACAAACATTTTAAATCCTAAGAATCACAAAAATATTTGGTCAAGATCCTTAAAATCTCCATGAATTTTGTATGCTACGATAATGTGGACGTATACAAAATCAAAGAAGAGATTTTATCCATTAATTTTATTATCTCGTCAACTTTACTTTATGACGAATAAAATTAATAGTTGATCTTTCTTTGATCAAATATTTGGTCAAAACTTTTGAATTTAAAATAACATTGATTCCTCAAATAATATTATTTAAATTCTCCAACACCTCAAACACCGTGAATTTTGCATGCCACGATAGTGTGGACGTATACAAAATTAAACATTTGTAAGAGGAGGGGTTTACCCATTAATTATCTTGTCAATAAATCTTTATGATAAATAAAATTACCTCAAACACCGTGAATTTTGTATGCCATGATAGTGTGGACGTATACAAAATCAAACATTTGTAAGAGGGGTTTTTAATTTTATCATCTTGTCAACTTATTTATTTGACAAATCAATAGTTGGTTTTCTTCGGTCACACAAATAATAGCAGTGACTCCGATGGGGAGGATACTATTAGACGTGCCTAAGTGTATACCATTACTTGACACTAAGTCCGTTAATAAGATTGTGTCCCTTCCGATGGGGAAGATCACACGCTCTTAATTAACTTTCTATAGTCATCCAAAATGGAAGTTTAAGCTAGTGATCCGCAAACAAGCTCATCCGATATGGAGGAAGGCACTCAGAGCCAACGCGCAAGCTTGTTGCATCACTTATAAACCAGTAATGGAGACAGTGGAATTTATTTAAAAATAAATCCCTCTCCCACTTAGTTATTTAAAGTGAGGAATTTTGACTATGCTAGCCTACTTAGCATGCATAGTAACAAACACACACAACACAGCATTAAAAGCAATAAATAGAAAAACTAATTTTCAACTATTATGGCTTTTATCTATTGCTGTCCTCCGTGTGTCGCCAACCCTAGCTGCTACCATCTTTGGCCATCGCCACCGGGTCTAGTTGTCGCATCCATCTTGCTCCTTGCTCTACTACGCCTCTGATCCTCAAAAGGTTCCACGCCTTGCAAGATTCAATCCGCGACATAAATAGAATTTTACATTTTTCGATCCTATATTCCTCGAAGGAATGTACATGTAAACTAGATCGAACATAAAATAAAATTTACATCCATCGATCCTATATTCCATAAAAGGAATGTACATGTAACTAGATCAAAAAATAAAATCCTAATAAAACTAAATACAGCTCCTGCTGTATTTTATAATACAATCATGCACACACAATAAAATGCCCTTGACATGTCCAAGGGTCCAATCACACACATAATATCTATAAGCCATAATAGTTGGATCCTGCATCCACAAAGTTAGCACATCCTACTATTAATCTGCCTAAATTATGTATGACATGAGCATAATTAAACTAATACCAAATACACAGAGGCAAAACCCTAGCTCTGATACCAATTGTTGGTTGCTACTCGGAAAACCTAATGGTTCCACTGTACAAAAATTTTGTACAAAGGTCTGAACCTTTTCCTAGCTACCATGTGTTCTTTTAAATTAAACTTGGATCGCCTGCGGAACTTAACACGTTTGATCCAAAGTTTAATCTATTTGTTCTTTTAGGTTTAGACTCGGATCTCCTGCGGAACTTAACACGTTCGATCCAAATCACCTAGGTTATTAATTTCATTAAATATTAATTTCCAAAATTGGCTTCCAGTACTTACGTGGCGAGGCACATGTCTTTCTTGGATATGGGAACAACCACCACTGACTAGACAAAGCCTTTTAAGGAAAGTTAATATTTAATTTCCTTAAATAACTTTAGGTCAACCGAAAAGAACAATCAAATCACAAGGAAAAGAAAAAAAAAAACAAAAGAACACAACATCGAAAACAAATTCGAAATACTAGAATCGCGTGCCTCTTGTATTTGGTATTATTTCCAAAAATAACTAGTATGATGCGGAAAGGAAAAATACTAGTTATACCTTTTAGAAAAACCTCTTGATCTTCTACCGTATTCCTCTTCTAACCTCGGACGTTGTGTGGGCAACGATCTTCCGAGATGAGAACCACCAAGCACCTTCTTCTTCCTTACGAGTTTCGACCATCAAAACTTCTCCTAGGATGAAGAGGTTCGGCCACCACCACCATGCTCCAAGGGATGCTAGAAACAAAACTTTCTTTCTCTCCTCCTTCTTCTTCTTCTTCTTCTCTAAACTTGATCCGGCCACCATATGAATCTCCACAAGAAGGATGAGGTTCGGCCATCAAAGAGAAGAGAGGAGGAGAGGATGTCCGGCCACACCAAGGAAGAAAAAGAGAGAGAAAATAGAATAGAGTTGTTCGCTATGAAGCCTTCTCTACCCCCTCTTTTATAATCCTTGGTCTTGGCAAATAAGGAAAATTTAATAAAAACTTCCTTAATTCTTTTGCCATTGAAAAGGAAAATTTATTTAATTAAAAAACAAATTTTCTTTTCAATTTAGCCGGCCACACCATAAAATTTTCAAGCAAATAAAATTTTAAACACAAATTAAAACTTCCTTATTTGCTTCCGGAAATTTATAAAAAATTTCTCCAATAATTTTTCCCTTCATGATTGGTTAATAAAAAGGAAATTTTATAAATTAAAATCGTTCTTTTAACATGTGGATAAAAAGAAAGTTATCTCTAAAAATTAAAATCTCTTTTAATCTACAAATAAGGAAAGATATTAAATCTTTTCTTAATCTTTTGTAGAAACTAATAAAAGAGAATTTTTAATTTTAAAACTTTCTTTTAAATAATAAACATGATTAATAGGAAAGTTTTTACCAAAATTAAAATCAACCTTTTAATCTACAAATAAGGAAAGAGATTTAGCTCTTCTCTTAATTTTTTGTAGAATATTATAAAAGGAAAGATTTAAATTTTTAAACTCTCTTTTAAATCATGTTATCCACATAAGAAAATTTTTTTTAAAATTAAAATTTCTTTTTATTTTAATAGGGCCGACCACCTAAGCTTGAGTTCAAGCTAGGGCCGGCCACATGAATTCACCCATGAACCAAACCATGGCCGGCCCTAGCTTGGTCTCCAAGCTAGCTTGGCCGGCCCCTATAGGATGGGTAAGAAGGTGGGTATGTGGTGGGTATAAATCTCTTATATACAAGAGGCTACGATAGGGACCGAGAGGAGGAATTGGTTTTGGTCTCCCGATGAAATTAAGCATCCCGTGTTCGCCCCAAACACACAACTTAACTTCATCAATAATAATTCATTCCACTAAAGAATTATTATTGAACTACCGCACCAATCCCAAATTATATTTTTGGGCCCCTTCTTATTATGAGTGTGTTAGTCTCCCTGTGTTTAAGATGTCGAATGTCCACTAATTAAGTGAGTTACTGACAACTCATTTAATTAATATCTTAGTCCAAGAGTAGTACCACTCAACCTCATCGTCATGTCGGACTAAGTCCACCTGCATGGTTTAACATGACAATCCTTATGAGCTCCTCTTGGGGACATTCTCAACCTAGATCACTAGGACACAGTTTCCTTCTATAATCAACAACACACACTATAAGTGATATCATTTCCCAACTTATCGGGCTTATTGATTTATCGAACTAAATCTCACCCATTGATAAATTAAAGAAATAAATATCAAATATATGTGCTTGTTATTATATTAGGATTAAGAGTACACACTTCCATAATAACTGAGGTCTTTGTTCCTTCATAAAGTCAGTATAAAAGGAACGACCTCAAATGGTCCTACTCAATACACTCTAAGTGTACTAGTGTAATTATATAGTTAAGATAAACTAACACCTAATTACACTACGACCTTCCAATGGTTTATTCCTTTCCATCTTGGTCATGAGCTACTATTTATAATTTATAAGGAACCGATAACATGATCTTCTGTGTGTGACACCACACACCATGTTATCTACAATATAAATTAATTGAACCACTACATTTATCGTAAATGTAGACATTTGACCAATGTGATTCTTATTTCTAGATAAATCTTTATACCAAAAGCTAGGCTTTTAGTATACATCCTAACATTCCCACCATGTGTCGGTACCCCTTTTAGGTTATACATGTCGGTGTGAATTAGGCCGAATGATTCACTTCTTCTTTTAACATGTTGAAATGTTGACCTGTCATTTTCAATTCAACACACTTGTGTTTTGAGTCAAGATGAAATATAGGTATGTTTTACATGTTAATTAATTTACACAACCTATTATAGTTATCATGTCCTAGTCTACCATGTCATACAAAGGAAGATTCGAACATATAAACGGAGAAACTTTTATTTTTATTCTACTTGGGCCATTACACTTAGCTTAAACAATCTATCAGTTGCATATCTCTTTCTTACAAATATTTAATTTTTAGATAGAACAACTCTATATGATAAAAAAATAATGTGAAAATTATGCTTGCTCAGAAGTGATACGGAGATCATATTCTTTCGAATCTAAAAAACATATAGCACATTCTTCAAAGTCAACTCCTTGTCCAAGGTCATTTTCTCAGCACTACTTTCCCTTGGCCCTTGATGTCTGAGGTTGTCTAGTTCTCCATGAATAAATTTTCCCATCTTTGAATTTTTCAAAGTTATAGAACAACTTCTTGTTGGAGCACACATTTTGGATGACACCGATATCAATCCACCGCTATCTTGGATTTGAACCCCCTGAGTTCACTTTAGAGACCATAGCGCAGAGGTCCATGTCTGACCCTTTAGTTTTATCCACCAGGTTGGCCTCACTCTTCTTCCTCAGGTTTTTGCATTCTGAGGTCACAGTTGTAGCATTTCTTAGAGAATTTCTTCTTGATGCATCCTTTGGTCCCACTTTAAAAGATCTAGGGTACTTCCATTTTGAGTTTTGACCGTGCTTAATCATGTTGGTTTCACAGTGGTTTGAGAGAACTTCTTTGAACTCTTGTCGTCTTCCTCAATGCAAAGTTTAACAATGAGTTCCTTAATTCATCTCCTTTCGTTTATACTTAAGGTACACTGCAACAAATGTTACTTTCCACAGCACGTCATCAACGGCGCACGGTTAGGGCACACCATTAATAATAGTATTTACGGCGCGTCCAATTAAGTACGATGTGGATAATATTATATTTTTAGAAATGACGGTGTATAAAAAAAGTACGCTGTCAATAAACTTTTTTGCGACGTGTAGAGTGCGCTGTTAAAATTAAATATTAGCAGTGCACTTTATGCGTTGCTAAAAGTATTTTAAAATTAAATATTAACAGTGCACTTTACACGCTAAAAGTATATTAAAAGTGCACTATTAAAGGTCAAAATTTTAGTATTTTTTTAACCCAATGTTCGTACCAATGTTCGAATTATTCTGCGACTTCGCCATGAAACCCTTCCTCTCTGCTGTTGCCATTCGCCTCCCTTGCCCTTCTGCACAAAACGTTGCTGCCAGCCTGCCACTACCTATATCCTCCTCTACTTTGCTGCGCCAACCTCCACTCCTCCTCATCCTCCTCTTCGCCAGCTACCACAGAGAACGTTACCGCATATATTACTGACTGTTGCTGCTTTGTATCACAATAGAAACAAAAGCAAGGAGTCAAAATGGTGTCTTTGCTTGTATCTCCTCCACTTCCCTCCACGCTTTGTTCCTCTCTCATGTTGTCCTCATGCTTCCCAACCCCCCACCACATCCATGCCCGATTCTTCTTGTGGCGCAATGAGTCTATTGTTGGGATTTTCGGGCCGCGAAAACCGCTTTTCGTGTCGCGGAAACCCCGAATCTCCCTAGCCAACGGATCCGTGCGAAGAATAAAATTCGAAAAACTTACGAGTACGAGTTTCAAACTCTAGATCTACAGTAGATAAGAGTATTACCCTTGTAGCGAAGCCCTTCACGTTCTCGCTCGTCCAAACGGTGCCGGATCTGGAAGTTGGCAACGTAGACAACTCTCTATACGTATCCACACGAACACGTAGATGGAAAATATCACACAAAAAGGTGTTCTAGCACCTTTTGATGATTCGGCCAAGTTGAGGAGGAGAGGGAGAGGGAGAGCTAGAGGAAGGAGATGAAGTGAATTGCCTTGAATGAAATGAATCCAATTAATTCCCCATAAGTGGTCGGCCACCTTCACAAGGTGTAACCCCCATCCTCATTAAATGTAGCCATTAAAGAGAATAGCTTTGTAACCCCCATGAGGTGGCACACTTTGATGATGTGGCACATCATCATTAGTCCTCCTAATGCCAAATCACTAATGATGTGGCAAATAGTCGAGTCAAACTTGACTCTTCCTCTTCCTCTCAAGTCAAGTCAAACTTGACTTAATCTCTCTCATGGTTGATCTAATCCAACCATTTAATTCAAGTCAATTTAATATAATGAATCAAATTCATTTAATTAAATTGATTCAATGAATCATAATCTAAATTAGACTCATTGAACACATGAATTAACTTGAGTCCAACTCAATTAGTCCAATTAGGATTACTCTTAATCCAATTTGATTCATCAAATGAATCTAATCCTCTTGGTTCATCATATGAACCTAATCTCCATCTAATTGTCCTTAGTGTGTGACCCTATAGGTTCTTGTAACGTTGGCAATGCCCCTAAACCCATTTAGGAGCATAAGTAATGAGTGGTATCTAGCAACACATCATTACTACCCAATGTTACAAGAATGTTGAGATCCAACATCACCTTGTGACTACTAATTGTGACTCCTCACAAAATATGACAAGTGTCCTTCTATCCTAGACATCTAGATTGATTAATGTGAGGCATAGACCGTGTCATCCCCTGATCAATCTAAATCCTGAACTCCAAGTAGACTTACTAAATCAAATGCGCTCAATATCTCATATTGACTCATTTTGGCATGACCATGCACTTCGTGGTCTCACTCTATCAAGAATACCTATGTCTCTCCCGTTATATAGGAGGGATAGATCTCATCTACATCACTCACATCCCTCCGCATAATTTGTTACATACCCAGTAATCACCTTTATAGTCCACCCAGTTACGGGTGACGTTTGACGAAACCAAAGTACATAACTCCTTATGTAGGGAACCATGATGACTTCAGGTCTAAGGACTAGTAGTCACACTAATAGCCACATGAGAAAGTATATGACACTCATATAACGATCCATGATACTTTCTCATGGAGGGTCATTCAGAATACATTCTCCAATGCATACCCATGTGTCAACTTGATATCTCCATATCCATGACTTGTGAGATCGAGTCATCGAGTTGACCTACATGCTAGTCTTATTGCATTAACATTGTCCCTGAATGTTAATACTCGACTAGGAATGATTAAGAGTAGTGTTCCCTATATCATCTCACTATCGATTCAACCAATCGATTGATATAGGTAAGAACCTTCTACTCAAGGACATTATTATACTTAGTTTATTTGACACCAATACAAGTAAGTATAATAACCAAAAAACAAATGCCGTTATTTATATAGAATATGATACAACAAGTCTAAAATACAATCATCAAATGATTGGCTCTAGGGCTCTAGCTAACAATCTCCCACTAGCACTAGTGCCAATCAGTGTAGGCTCTAAGCCCCAATGACCTAGTGTGACCATCATGCTTCCTCTGTGCCAAAGCCTTGGTCAAGGGATCTGCGATGTTAGCCTCTGTAGGTACTCTGCAAATCTTCACATCTCCTCTCTCGATGATCTCTCGAATGAGATGGAAGCGCCGTAGTATGTGTTTGGTCCGCTGGTGTGAGTGAGGTTCCTTCGCCTGTGCTATAGCTCCATTGTTGTCACAATAGAGCTCAATAGGGTCAGCAATGCTAGGAACCACCCCAAGTTCAGTGACGAACTTACGAATCTAAACTGCCTCCTTTGCTGCCTCTGATGCAGCAATATACTCGGTCTCTGTTGTAGAATCAACTACTGTGTCCTGCTTCGAACTCTTCCAGCTCACAGCACCACCATTTATGCAAAACACGAACCCTGACTGCGATCGATAATCATCCTGGTCGGTCTGAAAGCTAGCATCACTGTAACCCTTTACAGCTAGCTCATCATCGCCTCCATATATCAAGAAATATTCTTTAGTCCTTCTTAAGTACTTAAGAATATTCTTGACCGCTATCCAGTGACTTTCACCTGGATTTGACTGGTATCTGCTCGTCATGCTCAAAGCATATGAGACATCAGGTCGAGTACATAGCATGGCGTACATGATAGATCCTATGGCTGAAGCATAAGGGATCTGATCCATGCGGTCTCTCTTCTCTCTAGAAGAGGGACCTTGAGTCTTCGAAAGACTCACACCATGTGACATCGGCAGAAATCTCTTCTTGGAGTTCTGCATGACAAACCGAAGGAGTACCTTGTCAATATATGTACTCTGACTTAGGCCAAACAATCTCTTAGATCTATCTCTATAGATCTGTATCCCTAGAATGCGGGATGCCTCACCTAAGTCCTTCATTGAGAAACATGTCCCTAGCCAAGTCTTGACAGACTGTAGTAAAGGGATGTCTTTCCCAATGAGCAGTATGTCATCCACATACAATATGAGGAAGACAACTATGCCCCCTACAACCTTCTTGTAGACACAAGGCTCATCTTCGTTCTTGATGAAACCAAACTGTTTGATTGCATCATCGAATCGAAGATTCCAGCTCCGAGAAGCTTGCTTTAGTCCATAAATGGACCTATGCAGCTTGCATACTCTGCTAGTATGCTTTGGATCTACAAAACCCTCAGGTTGTGTCATGTACACATCCTCGAGTAGGTTTCCACTCAGAAACGCGGTTTTGACATCCATCTGCCATATCTCATAGTCATGGTAAGCTGCAATAGCAAGCATGATCCGAATGGACTTAAACATCGCTACTGGAGAAAAAGTTTCATCATAGTCAATACCATGAATCTGCTTGAAACCTTTAGCTACCAAGTGACCCTTATAGATAAGTCCATCCATGTCAATCTTTCTCTTAAAGACCCACTTACACCCTATGGGTTTTACCCCTTCAGGTGGATCAACCAAAGTCCATACTTGGTTGGTGTACATGGATTCCATTTCGGATCTCATGGCTTCTAGCCATTTCTCAGAATCTGGTCTCATCACAGCTTCCTGATAGGTGGTAGGCTCTCCTCTATGAGCATAACGTCATCATGGTCAGACAAGAGAAATGAGTATCTCTCAGGCTGACGACGTACCCTATCAGACCTGCGAAGAGGTATGTCTACTTGAACTGTTGTTGTTCCTCAACTCTTTGTGGAACAAAATCATCCACAACACTTTGTGGTTCCAGTTCAACTTCCATCGAGGCTTCAGTGCTATTGTTCGCATCTTGAACTTCTTCAAGATCGAACGTGCTCCCACTAGTCGTTCTAGAAACAAAGTCCCTTTCTAGAAAGATCCCAGTCTTTGCCACAACTACCTTGTGCTGACTGGGAATGTAGAAGTAATATCCCTTAGTTTCCTTGGGATATCCAATGAAATAGCACTTGTCGGATTTGGGTCCTAACTTGTCTGAGACTCGACGTCGAACGTAAGCCTCACAACCCCAAATCCTCATGAAAGACACCTGAGCATCTCTCCCAGTCCATATCCTATATGGTGTCTTTATCACGGCCTTGGATGGAACTCGGTTGAGTATAAAAGTTGCCGTGTCTAGAGCATAGCCCCAAAGGTATGTCGGAAGATCTGTGTGACTCATCATAGATCGTACCATATCTAATAGGATACGATTCCTCTTTTCAGATACACCATTCCACTGTGGTGTTCCAGGAGGAGTGAGTTGGGATAGAATCCCACACTCAGCTAGATAGTCACGGAACTCATGGCTAAGGTATTCTCCACCTCGATCGGATCGAAGTATCTTAATACTCTTGCCAAGCTGATTTTGTACTTCATTCTTGAATTCTTTGAACTTTTCAAAGGATTCAGACTTATGTGGCATTAAGTACACATAACCATATCTACTGAAGTAATCAGTAAATGTGATGAAGTACGTATAACCTCCTCTAGCAGCGACATTGAAAGGGCCACATACATCACTATGTATAAGTCCTAACAAATCAGTCGCTCTCTCGCTGTGCCCACTAAAGGGAGTCTTGGTCATCTTGCCTCGTAGGCATGACTCACATATCTCATATGATTTAAAATCAAATGAGTCCAGCAAACCATCCTTATGGAGCTGGGATAAGCGCTTGTCATTTATATGACCTAAGCGACAGTGCCAGAGGTAGGTTTGGTTCATGTCATTTGACTTGAATCTCTTGGTATTTATGTTATAGATAGGGCTCTCAAGGTCTAGAATATAGAGTCCGTTCATCAGGGGTGCACTACAATAGAACATATCGTTTAAATAGACGGAACAACATTTGTTCTTTATTGTAAACGAAAATCCTTTCTTGTCCAAACAAGAAACTGAAATTATGTTCTTAGTCAAGGCAGGCACATAACAATAATCATATAATTCTAGTACAAGCCAAGAGGGTAGAGATAGATAGTAAGTTCCTACAGCAATAGCAGCAGCCCGTGCTCCATTGCCTACTCGTCGTCAATGCCCTGCTATTTCTCAGCGCTTGTACATTAGTACAAATGTGCGAAGCACATCCGGTATCTAATACCCACGATGAAGAAATAGAGAGGTTGACTTCTATAACATGTATACCTGAAGTAGAAATCTTATTTCTCTTCTTCTTAAGATCTTCCAGGTATTCTTTGGAGTTTCTCTTCTAGTGCCTTGCTTGTCCTTGATATAGGTGACAAAGATGTTCAACCATATCGTAAGCGCACATCAACTCATGTTGCTTCTGAAGCTCAGAGTTCATGGTCGCGAGCATAAGACAGGACACATCTAATGCGTCATCTTGATGTTTCTTATAAGCATCTTTGTCAGCTCGCGTGGCAGTGGTAGGAGGTGCCTCCGGAATGGGCTGCTCCAGAACGTACACTTTACATTCTTGGGTGAGAACTATTCTCAGGTTCCTGTACCAGTCCAGGAAATTTGCTCCGTTGAGCTTGTCCTTCTTAAGGACAGAACGCAGAGAGAAGGTGTTCGTATTCGACGTCATGGTAATCTACAACAGAAATAAATGCAGAAATAAATATCATATTCTTAATCATTTAATTAGGCCTTTAACTAAATGATGCTCCCACTGAATTCTATAATTCATGTGGGATAAGATCCACATCATACTAACCCTTGAGTTAGCTTTGGCTAATACGCCAAGGACTTAGTATGATCGGTAGGTAACGATTACCAATTATATCTCTATGCAACTCTTGTTTATAGGATCAAGATCCGCATTGATATTAAAACTCGAGTTAGCTTTGGCTAATACGCCCGAGAATTAATATAAACGTGATTTTGTCCTACCTTTCCAACTGTTGGAAGAATGCCTATAGTTGTACTCGATCCAACCGAGTAAACTAGGAATACTCAATCTAATTGAGTTTGTACTCGCCCATGCGTTGATAAGCGAGACCAAGATTGTCCCTCCGTACCCTACCAAGATAATATGTGTTGCTCTGCTTTGGCAGATTCAACAACACATGTGATCGAGGTAGTGATAGGTATCACGGCACGGTAGGCATTACGAGTTGTCGCGATTTAGATCTAATCTAAACGATGATGCGTATCATATACTCGATAGATCTAATCTAATCGAAGGGTGCATCATGTGCACGACTTAGATCTAATCTAATCGTTAGGCACTAATTAATTACTTAATTAACTAGCATGCATCACATACACACAAAAGTACTTAATTAAATAATTTTGTGATTATGTCATGACCCTACTACGATCTTCTCAAGCCAATGAGAAGATCGGATGGTCAACCTAAGGTCAACAGCTTCTCAAGCGCCTTCCTTTTGACCACCTTGTGTTGCTCGCGCCTTCCTCGTAACTCCGTCTTGAGTGGACCTTCCACCGCTTCAAAATTTACATTACATTTTGAAACTCGAGTTACATTCAAGTCTAAATCTAATTTACAACCAGAATATAAATAGGGAGGCACGACGCGCAGGTCGCGTATCAAATACAGCACACACAAACACATGACGGCACGCAGGCCGTATTATAAATTACAACACAAATTATCCAATCGAATTGGGTCTTTGGGCCATGACTATCACAAAAATAATATATAATTCGAAATTATATATTCCTATAATTTTCTGTAATTTTTCCTATAATTTTTATAATTTTTACGAGTACAATTTTCCGGCGGTTCCGTTTAGCAGTTTTCAGGCGCAATCGCAGAACGAATCCCCTTGCGGGGCCAGGGGTAGCGCCCCTACCCGCGATCTAACCATCGCGAGGGTTCCTTTGCGATCTAACAGCGCCTTAGCCCGCTGTCCCAAAAAGTTTTGGGGTGAAACTTGGCCGTTTTGGGAAAAACTCCTCGGTAGTCGAAGCCTACAAGTGTAGAAACACTTGTGCTTCGCTTCTACGAGAAAAATACTCATAAAAACCATTAAAAACTTAAAATTATAGAAATTCACAGAATGTTTATTTTTCATAAAAACCAAAATAAACTCGTATTCGTCTTCGCACGTGGCTCTGATACCACTGTTGGGATTTTCGGGCTACAAAAACCACTTTTCGCGTCGCGGAAACCCCGAATCTCCCTAGCCAACGGATCCGTGCGAAGAATAAAATTCGAAAAACTTATGAGTACGAGTTTCAAACTCTAGATCTACAGTAGATAAGAGTATTACCCTTGTAGCGAAGCCTTTCGCGTTCCCGCTCGTCCAAACGGTGTCGGATCTCGAAGTTGTCAACGTAGACAACTCTCTATACGTATCCACACGAACACGTAGATGGAAAAAATCACACAAAAAGGTGTGCTAGCACCTTTAGATGATTCGGCCAAGTTGAGGAGGAGAGGGAGAGGGAGAGCTAGAGGAAGGAGATGAAGTGAATTGCCTTGAATGAAATGAATCCAATTCATTCCCCATAAGTGGTCGGCCACCTTCACAAGGTGTAACCCCCATCCTCATTAAATGTAACCATTAAAGAGAATAGCTTTGTAAACCCCATGAGGTGGCTTACTTTGATGATGTGGCACATCATCATTAGTCCTCCTAATGCCAAATCACTAATGATGTGACAAATAGTAAAGTCAAACTTGACTCTTCCTCTTCCTCTCAAGTGAAGTCAAACTTGACTTAATCTCTCTCATGGTTGATCTAATCCAACTATTTAATTCAAGCCAATTTAATATAATAAATCAAATTCATTTAATTAAATTGATTCAATGAGTCATAATCTAAATTAGACTCATTGAACACATGAATTAACTTGAGTCCAACTCAATTAGCCCAATTAGGATTACTCTTAATCCAATTTGATTCATCAAATGAATCTAATCCTCTTGGTTCATCATATGAACCAAATCTCCATCTAATTGTCCTTAGTGTGTGACCCTATAGATTCTTGTAACTTTGGCAATGCTCCTAAACCCATTTAGGAGCATAAGTAATGAGCGGTATCTAGCAACACATCATTACTATCCAATGTTACAAGAATGTTGAGATCCAACATCACCTTGTGACTACTAATTGTGACTCCTCACAAAATATGACAAGTGTCCTTCTATCCAAGACATCTAGATTGATCAATGTGAGGCATAGACCGTGTCATCCTCTGATCAATCTAAATCCTGAACTCCAAGTAGACTCACTAAATCAAATGAGCTTAATATCTCATATTGACTCATTTGGGCATGGCCATGCACTTCGTGGTCTCACTCTATCAAGAATACTGATGTCTCTCCTGTCATATAGGAGGGATAGATCCCATCTACATCACTCACATCCCTCCGCATAATTTGTTACATACCCAGTAATCGCCTTTATAGTCCACCCAGTTACGGGTGACGTTTGACGAAACCAAAGTACATAACTCCTTATGTAGAGAACCATGGTGACTTCAGGTCTAAGGACTAGTAGTCATACTAATAGCCACATGAGAAAGTATATGACACTCATATAATGATCCATGATACTTTCTCATGGCGGGTCATTCAGTATACATTCTCCAATGCATACTCATATGTCAACTTGATATCTCCATATCCATGACTTGTGAGATCGAGTCATCGAGTTGACCTACATGCTAGTCTTATTGCATTAACATTGTCCCTGAATGTTAATACTCGACTAGGAATGATTAAGAGTAGTGTTCCCTATATCATCTCACTATCGATTCAACCAATCGATTGATATAGGTAAGAACCTTCTACTCAAGGACGTTATTATACTTAGTTTATTTGACACCAATACAAGTATAATAACCAAAAAATAAATGTCGTTATTTATATAGAATATGATACAACAAGTCCAAAATATAATCATCAAATGATTGCCTCTAGGACTCTAACTAACATCTATGAGGCTTGAAAATCTCGCTTGCTTCGCCCTAAAGGAGTTTGATTTCGCTAAATCGGGCGGCGGTGATAGCAACAGAGATGGACAAGGAGAAGGTGATGATGAGGATCTACTCCCCCTCCTCCGTGACCTAGTTGTAACGAATAATTTTCCATTTTGATTCAATCGGGATTTCAATTTTTGGAAAGATGGAATTTTTTCTTTCTTTCGCCTTTTTGTGGCTGTCAGTGCCCTAAATGAGGATAACTTTGTTCTCCCTCTGGATAACCTGTCGAAGCTCTCTCCGGATGTCATGCCCTGAGGGTATACTTGTCCGCCAAACCGGACGGTACCCCTTAGTGACAATATAGGAAATATGATATCAAACCAATTCAAGCCAACATAAAAACACCGATGTAATATAACAACACCAAGTCACGAAATGATAATACGTGTATGTATGCATGTACATGTGAACACGATACAGAAAGAAACTATAACCATAAACAACAGGAACAATAATATAAAAGCAACTCAATGGAAATCCAACTCGAACAGGACTGGTAGCCAGGACCTTTGAGCGACAAAACACCTCCTCTATCTGCTAACTTGAAAGTTAAGGGAAAAGCAAGGGTAGTGATTACAACCACTCAGTGGGTAGAAGAAGATAGCGCATGAATAACATACTGACAGGAGTTCAAAGGATGCAGTCTCAGGTAAAATACTTACTAATCAACGTAAATGTCCCAACATAATCACTAGGTAGCCAAAAGTATAATTAATAACATAACACTTCACTAACCTGCTCAATCAAGTATAACCAACAATTCGGGAGTACATACAGTACATCCAAACCTGCACACACAAATACATAACCGACATATAGCAAGCACATAACCAATACTGACTACAGGAGAATGCTCTACCACGGATGGTCCCATGGGCGGACAGGGTAAATAACTAGTCACTGTCTGCGGGAGAAGACTCTACCACGGATGGTCCCTTGGGCAGACGGGTATATACCAATGGTCACTAATGACTCTCTCAACCACGCATGGGAGACAGGATATACTAAGGGTCGCTAATGACTCTCTCAACCAAGAATGGGAGACAATGGTCGACAGGATATATTAACGGTTGCTGACGACTCTCTCAACCACGAATGGGAGACAATGGTCGACACGATATACCAATGGTTGTTGATGACTCTCTCAACTACGAATAGGAGACAATGGTCGACAGGATATAGCAACCAAGGGTCTAGTAGGATCCTCGAAATACTACACCATAGTATAATTCTACTAATGTATAGGCATGAGCCTATATAACAGGTAAGGGTCTACTAGGATACTCGGTACCCTATATTATAATATAATCCTACTAGTATATAGGCGAAAAATAGATAATCACGCCCCCAACTTACTAGTCACTTAGCATTAATATCTCGACTAATTCCATGAAATCATCTCAGATATAATAAACAATGGAATCAAGATCAAATAATCCTAGGGGCTGATTCAAAGGGGAAAGCCTAGTGGAATACACCCTTCTGCTAGGGAGTGAATTCCAACAAGTATAGGTTAATATAATGTCACTAATATATATGCCCTCGTACCAGTATACAACTACTTATAATATCAATGATCTATAGGCACGAGCTTAAGTATGTAACCATAATGTAACATAAATTCATGAACATAAGCTATAGACCTAAATTACAACAAGGGTCTATTAGGATGCTCAATTTCCTACACTACAACATGAAATAATAAACGAAGGTTTAGCAAAATACTCGATATCCTATACTATGGTATGATCATCCTAACAATAAACACAGAGTCAAATCATCTACGAAGGGGTCTAGCAAAATATCCAATGTCCTAAACTACGGTATGGTAAGATCATGCATATCCATAAACACAATCATGAATATTAAACATAACTACATAGCTACCAACAATGGATCAACATATAAGGACAAACAATAAGGTATCAAATTCAGGAGTGATATAGGACGAACTTAAGGTAAGCGAGTATCTGTGATCTCATCAAAACATAGCACATGCACTATAATCAAAGCTATCAAGAGGATAAGCAGGATCTACCCACCTCAACCGTAGAATATCCTAACCGGCTTCAAGTCAAAGGTGCACATCATGCTCGAATCCATTTGTCTTCTTATTTCTTTCTCCTTTTTTTCTTTCGACGATCATTGCTGTGTGGTACATCGATAGCGGCAATGCTACAAAGGGAAGTGGATTCGGCTGCACGCTATAGGACAGGATCACAGGACATGGCAATGGTGGGGTTCCGTCGGCCTGCAACAGTAAGAGATCGGCGTCAACAAAGGTGTGTGGCAGTCGTCATTGTTGCGCGACGTTGTGTCATCGGATCGTGCTATGGAACAATGTGGTGGCTGTCTGGACTTGTGATGTCGTGCGCGCAGGAGAGGCGAAGAACAGTGGCCACAGGTCGCAACAGTTCAATGCGTCAACATTGGCAATGGTAGACATTCACGGGAGCCAGTGCAGACAAGGAGCAACCGTCCAACGCTTGGGTCTCCATCGCGAGGAGGAGGGATAGAGGAGAGGTAGAAGGGGAAGAGTGGAGAGGCGGCGTTGGCTGTTCGCGAGTAGAGGGCGTCGTTGGGTCGGGAGTACGGCGGCACCGCATCGTGAGCAAGCACGAGGAGAAAAGGCAAATCTAGGTTTTTAATTTAATTAACTTAGCTTTTATATAATCAACTCCTCCCTAAAATGAGTATTTTAAATAGGCTTTATTTCCTATTCGTTTATCCCCATAAAATATAAAATGTCTCATTTAAAATCCAAAAAATTCTAATAAATTTCATATAAACTTATTTCTTGATAAATTGTCACTAAAACATATTTATTTTCCTTAAGAAAATTTAATTATATCACATTTTAATTATTTTCACCTTTATCTACATTTTTGTAATATTACACCGGATCTATGTAAGATCATCCATTTTAGCTTTGTTCATCATAATTTGGTGATTTCTCCAACACTTTTTATAGAAATGAAAGTTATTTTAATTGGATGCAATTAACTTTAGAAACATGCTTTTATTTTACTTTTCACAGAATGAGTACTTTAGTGTTGATAGATTTTTGGCAAGAGGAGACATTTTCTATGTTCATGTAGATTGGCATTGCCATTCTGAAATGTGTGTTTCTTGTAACCAAAAAAATTTCCAAAGGATAGTCCAATAACATAATTTACTTCAAGATAATATTGTGGCACTATGTCTTGCTTCCATCTATTACAATCTGGTAGAGTTTCATATAATACTTCTGCTGAAGAATTGGTAATTTTCAGGTTGTCTTTAGAGCCGTTAGATGATCTCATTCTCTGTGTTAACTACAATCAAGCAGCTTTAGTTCTTGGAGGAAGTGCAACTTCTGCTATTCCTCCCAATGGGCTTATTGCCAATTATGATGAATTCAAATTGGAACTAATTAAGGATGCTCTAGTACGTAAAGCGAAACCCTAAATCCAATTTCCATGAGTAAAGA